>NC_080715.1:45645022-45830022 GCF_019097595.1 Hemibagrus wyckioides
CCAGCTGCTGTTGCCAAGTTGCCTCTCGTTTGATGATTCAGCGACATTGATAAATCACGTGGTCCACTCGATGCATGTCCAGTCCAGTGTTCGGATTCTTGGCACTGCTGTAATCAGCGAGAAGTTCTTTAGCAGCTGTCTGGCACTTTTTGATGACATCATGCAGCCGAAAGCTCAGGCAGTAAGAACACCCTCAGCTGAACATAGTTAAAAGATCAATACTCCTCCAACAGAGATCACTAAGGTGTGTGTGTGTGTGTGTGTGTTTACAGGAAGTGAAGAGTGGTCCTGTGCTGTTGTTATCAGAGGATGACGTTAAGCTGGCATCAGTGATAGCTGAGAGCTCAAGCACTAAACGAGACAAACGAGAGGAGCGCAGGAAGAAAGCGTCAGGTGGACATTAACCCTGGAGCTCTAGAGCTGCATGCTAATAATCTCTCATTTATTTTTTTAGTAATGCTACATGCTAAACATTGTGTTATGTTGTGTAAACTTCAGGCAGGGTCACACACTTGTACACGCTGACTCAACCTTGAGTCAAAAAACTGACTCAAACTTGTGTGTGTGTGTGTGTGTGTGTGTGTGTGCGCATACATAGAGGGCAGTGGCAGTGTGAGAGCAGGTGCAGGAGGAAATGCCAGAGAGATCAGAACTCGAAAAACCAAGAAGAAAAACAGGAGAGAAGAAGAGAGTGATGATGAAAATGCAACAACCCAGAGTACACACACACACACACACACACACACACACACCTTTTTCTCTACTGTACGCTCCATCTGTCTTGCACTCATGCTGTTTGTGTGTTATAACTGTGTGTGTGTGTGTGTGTGTGTGTGTTATAACTCTGTGTGTGTGTGTGTGTGTGTGTTATAACTCTGTGTGTGTGTGTGTGTGTGTGTTATAACTCTGTGTGTGTGTGTGTGTGTGTAGGTAAGCCAGCAGAGCCAGTGTTCCTGTCAGTGCAGGAAATTATGGAGGTGTTGGAGAAGCGAGTATGTGACTGTCCAGAAGAAACGCTGGAGCTCATTGCACATGAGCTTGTCAGGTACTGTTATTAAAGCTCCTCAGGTATCTAAGGATATTTACCAACAGTCTGTTAGAAAGGACAGCTCTGTGTCCTCAGGAAGTGCAGCTCTGTGTCCTCAGGAAGGGAGGCTCTGTGTCCTCAGGAAGGACAGCTCTGTGTCCTCAGGAAGGGAGGCTCTGTGTCCTCAGGAAGGGAGACTCTGTGTCCTCAGGAAGGGAGACTCTGTGTCCTCAGGAAGGGAGACTCTGTGTCCTCAGGAAGGACAGCTCTGTGTCCTCAGGAAGGACGGCTCTGTGTCCTCAGGAAGGGAGGCTCTGTGTCCTCAGGAAGGGAGGCTCTGTGTCCTCAGGAAGGGAGGCTCTGTGTCCTCAGGAAGGACAGCTCTGTGTCCTCAGGAAGGACAGCTCTGTGTCCTCAGGAAGGACAGCTCTGTGTCCTCAGGAAGGGAGACTCTGTGTCCTCAGGAAGGACAGCTCTGTGTCCTCAGGAAGGGAGGCCCTGTGTCCTCAGGAAGGGAGGCCCTGTGTCCTCAGGAAGGACAGCTCTGTGTCCTCAGGAAGGACAGCTCTGTGTCCTCAGGAAGGACAGCTCTGTGTCCTCAGGAAGGACAGCTCTGTGTCCTCAGGAAGGGAGGCTCTGTGTCCTCAGGAAGGGAGGCTCTGTGTCCTCAGGAAGGACAGCTCTGTGTCCTCAGGAAGGACAGCTCTGTGTCCTCAGGAAGGACAGCTCTGTGTCCTCAGGAAGGACGGCTCTGTGTCCTCAGGAAGGGAGGCCCTGTGTCCTCAGGAAGGGAGGCCCTGTGTCCTCAGGAAGTGCAGCTCTGTGTCCTCAGGAAGGGAGACTCTGTGTCCTCAGGAAGGACAGCTCTGTGTCCTCAGGAAGGACAGCTCTGTGTCCTCAGGAAGGGAGACTCTGTGTCCTCAGGAAGGGAGACTCTGTGTCCTCAGGAAGGACAGCTCTGTGTCCTCAGGAAGGGAGACTCTGTGTCCTCAGGAAGGACAGCTCTGTGTCCTCAGGAAGAGAGGCTCTGTGTCCTCAGGAAGGGAGACTCTGTGTCCTCAGGAAGGGAGGCTCTGTGTCCTCAGGAAGGACAGCTCTGTGTCCTCAGGAAGGGAGACTCTGTGTCCTCAGGAAGGACAGCTCTGTGTCCTCAGGAAGGACAGCTCTGTGTCCTCAGGAAGGACAGCTCTGTGTCCTCAGGAAGGGAGGCTCTGTGTCCTCAGGAAGGGAGGCTCTGTGTCCTCAGGAAGGGAGACTCTGTGTCCTCAGGAAGGACAGCTCTGTGTCCTCAGGAAGGGAGACTCTGTGTCCTCAGGAAGGGAGACTCTGTGTCCTCAGGAAGGACAGCTCTGTGTCCTCAGGAAGGACAGCTCTGTGTCCTCAGGAAGGGAGACTCTGTGTCCTCAGGAAGGGAGACTCTGTGTCCTCAGGAAGGACAGCTCTGTGTCCTCAGGAAGGACAGCTCTGTGTCCTCAGGAAGGGAGGCCCTGCGTCCTCAGGAAGGGAGGCCCTGCGTCCTCAGGAAGGGAGGCCCTGCGTCCTCAGGAAGGGAGGCCCTGTGTCCTCAGGAAGGACAGCTCTGTGTCCTCAGGAAGGACAGCTCTGTGTCCTCAGGAAGGGAGGCTCTGTGTCCTCAGGAAGGACAGCTCTGTGTCCTCAGGAAGGACAGCTCTGTGTCCTCAGGAAGGGAGACTCTGTGTCCTCAGGAAGGACAGCTCTGTGTCCTCAGGAAGGACAGCTCTGTGTCCTCAGGAAGGGAGACTCTGTGTCCTCAGGAAGGACAGCTCTGTGTCCTCAGGAAGGGAGACTCTGTGTCCTCAGGAAGGACAGCTCTGTGTCCTCAGGAAGGGAGACTCTGTGTCCTCAGGAAGGGAGACTCTGTGTCCTCAGGAAGGGAGACTCTGTGTCCTCAGGAAGGACAGCTCTGTGTCCTCAGGAAGAGAGGCTCTGTGTCCTCAGGAAGGGAGGCTCTGTGTCCTCAGGAAGGGAGGCTCTGTGTCCTCAGGAAGGGAGGCTCTGTGTCCTCAGGAAGGGAGGCCCTGTGTCCTCAGGAAGGGAGGCCCTGTGTCCTCAGGAAGGACGACTCTGTGTCCTCAGGAAGGACGGCTCTGTGTCCTCAGGAAGGGAGGCCCTGTGTCCTCAGGAAGGGAGACCCTGTGTCCTCAGGAAGGACAGCTCTGTGTCCTCAGGAAGGGAGGCTCTGTGTCCTCAGGAAGGGAGGCTCTGTGTCCTCAGGAAGGGAGGCTCTGTGTCCTCAGGAAGGGAGGCTCTGTGTCCTCAGGAAGGACAGCTCTGTGTCCTCAGGAAGGGAGACTCTGTGTCCTCAGGAAGGGAGGCCCTGTGTCCTCAGGAAGGGAGGCCCTGTGTCCTCAGGAAGGGAGGCCCTGTGTCCTCAGGAAGGGAGGCTCTGTGTCCTCAGGAAGGGAGGCTCTGTGTCCTCAGGAAGTGCAGCTTATGAAGCAGACTTGCAGCCAGTAATTCCTCATCAACTCACAGTTTCCTTACAAATCGTCTTTCTTTTTCTTTTTCTTTCCAGACAGGGTTAATGGGTAAAAATCCTCCACCTTCAGGGCTTTTGAGAGTTTGTGGCCAGTAGATGTGTAGATGGCCAGTAGATCTGGTCAGTGTAGCATTTGTGATTCTTGGGGAAAACTAGGCTTAGGTTTAGAAGCTCCAAACCTTTGTGTTCTGCATTGTGCTGGAATGAACGATGGAGCTTGAAAAGGGTTCTGGAGTCAGAGGCTTCATCATGGTGTTCATGCGCAGGATTCACAATTTTAGGAAAAAGAATTCACAATGAATTGTTATTTAGATTTAAAGTGTGAATAAGTGTGCAGGGTATCTGTGCACTGTGTATCAGGTCTTGAAAGCCACATGCCTGAGTGATGACAGGTTCTGGGTTTGAGGCTGTGTTTTGGAGTTCCACTTAGATAACCATTATTCATGTTGTGGTTTGTGGTACCGTCTGAGATGCTGGTATATACGTTTGTGGTGTTATAAGAACTTTGCACTATTCTTCAAGATGTTTTGCTTTCAGAAATTATTTTGATTCAAAATGGGTTAATTCTGAGCTGTGTGTGTTCAGGCCATTATCACGGGCATACAGAGAAATGGTGTACTCACTGTTCCTGTCCTCCACCTCTGCCTCCCCCTCTGCTGAGAAACGCAGACACACAGCCAAGGAGCTGCAGGAAGAAATGAACACTTTATACGCTAATGTCCGAGCACTGGAGCGGGGAACCAAACACTTCCCAGGTGTGAATCACACACACACACACACACACACACACACACACACACACACACACACAATGTGTACTGTGTTACTCTCAGGTGTGTGTGTGTGTGTGTGTGTGTATAGATGATGTTCAGCTCCACATGGTGAAACACATCCTGAAATCAGTGTGTTCAGATCTGACCAATGTGATGATCACCTTCTTGTCAGATGACCACAAGACCATCATGGACAATCTCAGCTCCATTACTGCTGAGGTCAGCAATGTCATTTTCATGGTTTCAGGGTTTAAGAGCTGGAGCTGTGATTGCTGAGAGAAGAGTACTGATAGGGTCATGTGGAATAGTCTTCAGTTATCCACATGAATGTGATTGTCTTGTGATTAAAACCAGTTACAACTCCGCTTGTTAGCTGTCTGTCTGTCTGTCTGTCTGTCTGCAACTTTAATCTCTAATTAAAACTTTATTTTAGAGTGACCAAAATATCCACAGTATATTTTTCCACATCATCTGTTAACATAAATAAACCTGTCAGGTTAGCTCAGTGTTTTATTACTGCATGACCTGTACTGCTGCATCTGCCCTCTGTGTTTCCCCCTGCTCTAGATGAGGATGAAGATTTTGGCGAAGCTTCCTGATGAGATTAAAGCTCCTCTGATCAAAGTAAACAGCAGCCTGAATGGAAAAGTGAGTGTATTCTACCACTCCCTTTGAGTTAAAGCACTTACATCTTGTCTTGTCACACTCATTCCATCACTCTATCACTCTGTGGCCGTGTCCTGCTGTTGCCCCATCACTTCATTAGAATGTCTGTGACTCTGTATTTCAGAGTATTGAGGAATTCCTCTGCCATGTGGAAGCTGCCGCTGAGCAGTGTGGCATTATGATTAAAAAAGGAGACAAGAAAAAAGAGAAGTAAGGTCATAAAGAACACAAAATGATCCACTTAAACAATAAACACTGATACAATATATACCGGTCAGCCATAACATTGTGACCACTGCCAGGTGAAGTGAATAAGATGATGAAGACTGATGATCTCATCATGGCACCTGTTAGTGGGTGGGAAGCAGGAAAAATGGACAAGTGTAAGGATTTGACCAAGTTCTTGTGGGGTGTTCCCGGTCTGCAGTGGTCAGTATATATCAAAACGATCCTTTAAGTCTTGTAAGTATCCTTTAACCCTGACATGGAGGCCCCACCTTAAAGGATCTGCTGCTAACATCTTGGTGCCACAGCACACCTTCAGGGATCTGGTGGAGTCCATGCCTTGACGGGTCAGGGCTGTTTTGGTAGCAAAAAAGGGGATGACAATATTAGGCAGGTGGTCATAATGTTATGGCTGATGGGTGTACAAACAGTTATACACTACTTGCACTAATCAAATGCACAATAAACATAAACATACTACATAAACTCCTGTGTGTTTTTTTTTTAAACAGACAGGTTCTCTTTACACCTACACTTTCTTTACTGTGTGTGTGTGTGTGTGTGTGTGTGTGTGTGTGTGTGTGTTTTACAGACAGGTTCTCTCCATACACAGACAGACTCTGATGGAGCAGTTGCAGGCGGCGGTTGACGAGGCACTTGTTCTGCATCTGGCTGTTTTGCTCCTGTTTCAGCAACATACACACTGCATGCTGCTTGCTCCGGGACGGTGTGTGTCCAACATCATACACACACTGCAGAGTAAACTCCCACAGGTAGATGTACACACACACAAACACACACACACTGTCTGACTAATCTGATGTCTGTCACTAAAGTGTGTACACTGTGTGTGTGTGTTTTAGGATCAGTATGAGCTGTTAATGCAGTATCATACTCTGGTGGTGAAGCAGTTGGTGGGGAAAAAAGCTGAGCAGATGGATGGAGAAAGCGAAGGATCCGCTGAAGAACTGATGAACCTCACTAATAACATTAAAGAGCTTGTCTTTGCACCCAGAAAAACATCTAGCTTCGACAAATGAGATGGAAGAAGGGGTGGAGCCAGTGGGTGGACAAGTGTCAAAGAGGGAGGTGGAGATGGGGTATGGACAGGAGAGCATGGCTGAGGGCAAGGATGAGAAAAACAGACAGTGACAGATGATGTAATGAAACCTAGAAGTCTTGATGATCTTGTGTGATCGTGTATTTTTCATCATTTCATCGTTTCATTAGTTTTACTGTTCATTAGTTGTTCTGTTATTGTCTGATCCTGACGATTAAACACAAAAAAATCTGCATGTGTGTATTTGTGTTGTTTTATGCAGTAAAACTTGCTGAAAAACATCTTCTGGCCATCAAAAGAAGCCCATGACGTATTTATTTAACTGTGCTTTGTAACTACCACTCCAATACTTTCACTTTTACACATGCAAACTCAGTAGGCATTACCAATGAGCTTAATACTTCACTGATTAAGATGATATTTCTATCTAGCTAAAGAGTTAGCTCCAAGCTAGCTAGCATAGCTATGCTACTGGCGGGAAAGCAGAAATCTAAGAGATGGAAACTGTTTACGTGGTTTGCAAATTGGCCAAAATTCATCCTCGGTTCTGGACCAGACTCCCCAGATGTCATCTAGAGCTCCATATTAATGGAGAGTTTCATGTGCCAGGCAGCCAGTGCTACTTCCTCCCATCATGCCATAAAAATGTTGGCATAGAAGGGGGCAAACCTCTTCCCCATGGCCATACCCTTGACCTGAAGATAATACTTGGAATCAAATTCAAAATTCCTTTTGGTAAGACTGTACGTCTCACTGCCACAGTCCGAGACGATAGGGCGGCATCTCAAAAGGAACACTTTTTATAAATTTTGTCCTTAAGGTGTCCTTAAAGTGTCTCCAGGTCTATTTAGGTGTCCTTAATCTGTCTGCAGGGCTATTGTGGTCTCTCTAAGATGTCCTTAAAGTGTCCAAGTCTATTTTGGTGTCCCCAGCTCTGTTTTGGTCTCTTTAAGGTGTCCTTAAAGAGTCCTCAAGTCTATTGTGGTGTCCTCTAAGTGTCCTCAGGTTAATTTTCATGTCCTTAAAGTGTCCCCAGGTTTACATTGGTGTCCTTAACGTGTCCCCAGGTCTGTTTTGGTGTCCTTAAGATGTGCCCAGTTCCTTAAAGTGTCTTTATGGTGTCCCCAAGGCTATTTTTGTGTCCTTAAGGTGTCTTTTAGGTGTCCCCAGGTCTATCTTGGTGTCCTTTGGATATCCTAGGTGTCTCCCCAGGTTTAATTTGGTGTTCTTAAGATGTCCCCAGGCCTATTTTGGTGTCTCCTAGGCTGACACCCTGAAGATTTTTTGATAGGTGGCCAGTCCATACAATTACAGAGCAAGCTCTGAATCATTATGGTGAATAAATAGTGACCCCTACTGGCTATGATCATGACTGGCTTTGACTTGGAGCGCCCCATGTTTGCAAGAACAACAACAAAAAAAATGCTCTGCTCTATTTTTTTGTTTTTGTGATCTTAAATAATAATCTGTCTTAGGGTATAAATTAGGATTGCCATAAAATAAAAGCTTTAGAGTAGGTTCAGGCTCATGTTTAGGTTTTGAGACCAACACTGTGTGTAGAAAGGTTTGGAAATAAGTTTAGAGGCAGCTGTTAGGTTTAAGTCTAAGACTCTAGGGTCACCCCTAACCCCAGTCCCCTTAACCCCTTACTCCAGGTGCCTAACCCCCCCAAGTTCCATAACCCCAAATCCTATAATCTCTGAACCTCCTAATCCTTGATCCCAAAGACCTGTATGGATATCTGTAGGATATTATTAAGTGATCTGAATGGATTTTGATCAACTTACATTTTGATTGCTCTTTATTCTAAGAACAGGGTAGGTCATACCTGTGGTGATTTGCAGTATTTACCTCCTGCCTCTAGGTGTCAGTAGTGTTGCCCAATTGGATGGGAAAGTTAAAAAAAAACTATTTAAGAAACTAGGAGGAAGAACGGTGAAAGTTTTTGTGGTTTGGGTTTAATACGAAATAACAGAAATTATTTAAAGTGCCATTATTCTGGAGAACTACGTGATTCAACATGGTTTGATTAACTAAAAATTTAGTTTAGATTTTAAAAGTAAAACAAATGTGGCTTAGTAAAAAATGTAAAGAAATATTAAAACATTAAGAATTTATTCTTATAAATTCTGTGAGATTTTGTGGATTCATTTTGTATTTAAAAAGTATCTTGAAGTATCTAAACCTAGGCTCCAGACAGTCTAGGTGTGTGTAGATGAAGTGTGCTTTCGGAAAGAGTGTCTGCTTTAACCACAGTATAACCACACCGTCTGCTCTCCATCACCATATTGAGAGCTTCTGCTGCTTCTACAAGACCAAATGCAACCAAAAGGAACTTATAGAGTTGTGTATATTAAAAGTGATTATTTAATATAGCAATATTCAAGGGTGTAACTTTGGTTTGAGAATTGGGGGGGGGGTGATAAATAGAATAGAATAGTAGGCTACTAAACTATGGATATAAAAAAGATGTCTTACTTTCCTTATTGTTTAATAGGGGAGTCACCATTAATGTTTTGTGTGTGAATAAAATGTAAATAATGTGTCTGAATTTCCTGTCACACAAACTTTTATTTTAAACTGAGCGCTGTAGCTGAAAATGTAAAATAAATCACGTTGTACAGGACGTCTGTCAGAGACACGCCCACCAAACCGCAGGGGTTTAGGATAGAAATAGCAGAAAGCTTTATGAACTGTGTGTGTGTGTGTGTGTGTGTGTGTGTGTGTTTTACAGCACTATTGTGTAATATCAGGTGCAGATAGACAGCAGCAACATTAATATGGAATTATATGACGTTAATATCATGTTAAATAAAATGTTGATCATTACTTTAATGATTGCTATGATAATGAACTTTAATAGCCAGGTGATTTAGCGCACACCTTAACCAATCAAGCACATTACTCTATAATGCCGAGTTCACACTTTTAGTCACAGATAAATGCCTGAAATCGGAGGCAAATCGTGTCTCATGCACGCGAGTGACAATTGTGCAGTGTGAATGACCAAAAGACACGATCTGAGAGAATCACAGATGAGACTCAAAGTCCTGCAGTGTGAAAGGAGTTCTGACTGAAAAATACCTTGGCGATGACCTACAGCCAATGAGAGAGTGAGATACGGGGAGTGGTCGGTTCGATAGACCACGATATCAGCAAGCATGGCTCTGGTTCCGAGAAAGGCTCCTTCTCGGTCTGTTTGGACCCAAGAAATGGAGGAAAGTTTAATCGCACTTTGCAGGAGCACCCATGTCTATCTGATGTTTTATCTGAGCTGTACCACAACAGGGTCGAGAAAGAAATTGCTAATTCAACAGGCAGGTGAGGCAAAATACCTTAATTACTGACTTTTTATTTTTATATTTTTAATGCCAGTACTGGCTAAATTATTATATTGTAGTTAATAACCAAAGCTGTACTACATGATACCTTTACAAATATGTATACATATCATATTCTGGAACATTTTTTTGTCTCTCTGTTTATTTATTCATTTATTTCTTTATTCATTTCAGTTGAGTGCTCAAGGTTAATAAAACCAAAACCTAGTGGGAGTGCCAACAAACCCCTGACACCTAGGCAGAGGTGGCTCCTCAGGATCATGGATTTTTTAAAGACACATATTGTTCACCGTCCATGTGAGACCACTGTAAGTTTACTCTACAAACACATTTTGCTGTATACACAATGTACAGCAGGGTTCCTCAAATCTTGCCCTGGAGGGCCAATGCTCTGCAGAGTTGAGCTCCAACCCTGATCAAACTCCTCTACCTGTGCTTTTCTAATGATCCTCTGTCTACACCTATTACACAAACACCTACTCTTCAATGTACAATTTCTCATCAACTGCCAGCACAAGTGCAGTGGAGTCAAGTGGAATAAAGCACAAAGCTAGATCAGTACCTGATGTTGAGCTGCAGAAGCTAGCTGTTTTGAAGCAAATGGCAGCAAAAGTTGAGGCAGACACAACGCCTCATGCATTCACTACATTTGGAAACCAGGTAGCATCTGAATTAAGGCTACTACAAGATGCAGCTATTGTAACCAGACTGAAGAGGAACATTATGAACATGATATATGATGCTCAAGATGCTGAAAGAAATAGATCGTCTTCCTCACATTCAGCATCAGCAACATACACATTCCATCCCATTGCTACACCTTTGTCACGAGTGCAGTCCTTCCCACAGGATATGCGACCTCAGGGTTCTCAACCTCAAGGTTTTTTGCGAACGTTGCTACCCTATGATGTCATCGAATGTTTCTAAAAAGCTGTTGCACCGACCAGGCATAACATTATGACCACCTGCCTAATATTGTGTTGGTCCCCATTTAAAGGATACTTACAGGACGTTAAGTAAGGACTTTTGATAGATAGTGACCACTGCAGACCGGGAACACCCCACAAGAGCTGCAGTTTTGAAGATGCTCTGATCCAGTGGTCTAGCCATCACAATTTACTTCTTTTGGTCAAACTCACTCAAATCCTTACACTTTTTCCTGCTTCTTACATCAACTTTGAGGACAAAATGGTCACTATACATATCCCACCCACTAACAGCCATGATGAGGAGATCATCAGTCTTATTCACGTCACCTCTCAGTGGTCATAATGTTATGCCTGATGAGTGTATTTTTATTTACTTGTCTTTATTCTGATTGTAGTAAACGTGTTACTCTGCTGCTGCTTTGTGTGAACACATTTTTATTTTACTGTTAGAAAAGTAATGTTTCTGTTGCAGAGTTAAAAAAAGTTTATGAAGTAATTTATGAAGTCATTCTTTCAGGACTTTACTGGAAGCCGTAGTACATTTATGGTATGCACTTTATCAATAACTGTTTGACAAAGTAAAAACAAAAGGCTGAGATTTACATGCTTTTTGAAACAATGCTTTCAAAGTACACCCAAGTTGTATGGTCTGAAGATACAGTACAGACCTAGCATTCTATGCATAAAAGGCTAACATCAGTAACAGAAGCACCACGCTTTTAAAGAAAGACACTTTTCTTCTTCTTCATAATATAAAATAAAAATAATAAAAATAATGTGCTACAGTATGGAATATCACGATAAAAAACAGTGTTTTCTCCACTACAAAAAGTTATGCTTTTTACGTCCTTACAGCACTTAATGTTTTTCTCCTGCCAAGGAACACATGCAGCAGGTGAGATGAAGTAGTCATGCTGCAGGTTTTGTTGCATTTTTGCCACAACAGATGCATTACATTCCCTTCGATGATCCACTGTTTGGAAATACCCGATCCCTTGATTCCTCCAGGTTCCCTCAACTATGCTGTGGTCATTGTCCTCCCAGTCTGCAAAGGCTGGAGACATGTATGCCTCAGACCTGCGCTCACGGAGGAAGTTATGAATGCATAGGGAGGCCATAGTTATTTTTACTACCTTCTCTGGCTGCAGGCATATGGTACACCTAGAAACTCTTAACCTGTTGGCTAGAATGCCGTATGCATTCTCTACCACTCACGGTGCTCTTGACAGATGGTAGTTTAGTACCCGTTGACTGTGATCCATTTTCCTGTAGGGATAAGGCTTCATAAGGTCAGACCTTAAAGGATATGCCTCATTACCCACAAACATGTATAGCATCATGTCACCGATGGACAGTGGTTCAGGTGGAGGAAAGTTCAACAGGCCTTGACCCATCGCTTGGCGCAAGTCTGACTAGTCCAGCATCAGAAACTCTACCTTGGGTACCCACACCGGCGTAGATGAACTTGTAACTGGCATCCACAACAGCCATCATTGTGACAGAGAAGCTGGACTTGTAATTATAATAAAGACTGCCACTTTTCACTGGAGACTGTATACAGACGTGTTCACCATCAAGTGCAGCTAAGCAATGTGGGAATTTCCATTTAGATTGAAAATCAAGCGTTATTGTCCACCATTCTGCCTCTGTTGTATGTGTCTAGCAAAAGAACAGATTTGAAGATTATTTCTGTCACAGAGCATAAAAATAAAACATTTCTGAAGCACTACAAATATGGATTCTTTAATTAAGGCTTCATTGACTACAACAGAATAAACATTAAAATACAAAAATAAAAAAATACAAATACTCTGGGAAATTGTAGCTATATTGATTATCATAGCATACTACTGTTCTGTACTGTACTGAACTCGATGCTGCATCAGCTGCCCGGTCAGCTCTCGAGTGATCCGGCTGCACGCATCGCTGGAGATTCCCGTTTGGCTTTGTTAACCGGCCACACTTCTGTGCTTCGCAGATGGATTTAGCGGAAGTGGAACAAGAGACTGGTCTTTCCCTTTCTCTTGTCCTCTCTCCTGACTCTGATGTCCACCTCCCTCATGCAGACAGCTGCAATTTTTTCCGGACCTCCATGCTGAGGTATTGAGGTCCTGGAAAAACCCATATTCGGCGCACCTTTTTTCCCCGGCCTCCTCTAATTATTCAGCCATTATGGGGCTGGATGAACATGGTTATGCTCAAGGTGGAAGAGACGCTTGCGAGCTATCTCTCCCCTACATAACTGGCATGGAGGAGGCCAGCGCTCCCTTCTAAAACATATAGAGCCACTTCAACCCTTGGGGGGAAGGCCTACATGGCAGCGGGCCAAGCCGGTGCGTCCCTGCACACCATGGCGATTTTGCAGACTTACCAGGCTGACCTGCCGCGAGCGTCTGAGCCCTGATGCAGTCTCTGAGCTGCGTCGAACCACAGATCTTGCGCTCCGTGCCATAGCCCATTCAATGGCTGCGCTGGGATCAAGGACACGCCACAGCGAAAAGCCAAAGCCCACTCGGGCCGAGGACCACCTTGCGAGGCCCGTCATCTCGGCCACACGGACCATGAAGGAATCCTGACACCCGAGGGCTACGGTTCCTGGGAGCGTCCTCCTTAGTGAGGCTTTCCCTACCGTCTACCCCACTGCCTCTGGAGTTTTGGGGGTCGGTAGGGACTACCCTCACTCCCGTTTTCCCCTCATAAATCTATCCCACTGAGAGACACCTGGCAGAAGTTTCCATGCTGCCAGGCTGTCTGAAAGAGGTGTCAACCCCTGTCAACACAAGGACTTTTGCACTTTTGACAGAAAAGGCAAAAAATAGTATGAAATGACCTTAGAAAGTTACATAGTCATATCTGACACTTCACAAATAATGTTAATGGTGATAATGACAATGTGACTGAATAAGCATTTGTTGCTGTCTTGTTGTTTTAGGGATAAAATAGTAAATTTAAACATTATAATTTTTTATAATGGGCCTAATATTCAAGATGGAAACACTATAAATGGATTCATTCAAAATTTCTTTACCACAGCATGTACACAATTTGTAAAAAAAAAAAAAATCTGCAAAATCGTTCTCATGTCCCTGAGTTTGTGTAAACATTCATAAAAGACAAATTAAAGTAAATATAATTTGTTCAAATAATATAATTTGCAATAAGTTACGTATTGATTTTATAAGTAGTTTACAACACTTTTAGGCACGTGTACAGAAATGCTGTAAAGTAAGAATTCTTTCAAAAGTATACAGTCGTATGCAAAAGTTTAGGCACCCCTTGATAAATAACAGATTTTGGTGATTTTTTAATTGAAAAGATGTTAACACAGTTTCTCTTGGAAATGGAAAAAATGCACAATATTTTCAGCAAACATTGATGCATAGTTACTTCTTATGCCATAAATTGAACAAAGATAAAAAATAAAAACATTATTGTGGCACTGTGCAAAAGTTTCGGCACCCTACATAATCAGTACTTAGTAACACCTCCTCTGCAGATATCACAGCTTGCAAACGCTTTTTATAGCCAGCTAAAAGTCTTTCAATTCTTGTACTTGGGATTTTCTCCCATTCTTCCTTGCAAAAGGCTTCTAGTTCTGTAATATTCTTTGGTCGTCTTGCATGCACAGCTCTTTTAAGATCTACCCACAAATTTTCAATGATGTTTAAATCAGGGGACTGTGATGGCCATTCCAAAACCTTCAGCTTGCGTCTCTTTAGGTATTCCATAGTGGATTTCGAGGTATGTTTAGGATCATTGTCCTGTTGTAGAAGCCATCCTCTTTTCAGCTTCAGCTTTTTTACAGATGGTGTGATGTTTGCTTCCAGAATTTGCTGGTATTTAGTGGAATCCATTCTTCCCTCCACCCGTGCAATGTTTCCTGTGCCACTGGCTGCAACACGACCCCAAAGCATGATAGCTCCACCCCCATGCTTAATAGTTGGCAAGGTGTTCTTTTCATGAAATGCTGCTCCTTTTTTTCTCCAAACATGCCTTTGCTGATTGTGGCCAAAGAGTTCTATTTTAACTTCATCAGTCCACAGCACTTGTTTCCAAAATGCATCAGGCTTCTGTAGATGTTCTGTTGCATACTTCTGACGTTGGATTTTATGATGGGGACGCAGGAAAGGTTTTCTTCTGCTGACTCTTCCATGAAGGTCTTGTCTGTGCAAGCATCGCTGCACAGTGGAACGATGCACCACCACTCCTGAGTCTGCTAAATCTTCCTGCAGGTTTTCTGCAGTCAAATGGGGGTTTTGATTTGTCTTTCTGACCAGCATACGAGCAGTTCTCTCCGAGAGTTTTCTTGGTCTTCCAGATCTCATCTTGACCTCCACAGTTCCCCTGAACTGCCATCTCTTAATTACATTTCTCACTGTGGAAACTGCAAGCTGACAACGCTTTGCTATCTTCTTGTAGCCTTCTCCTGCATTGTGGGCATCAATAACTTTCATTTTCAGAGTCTTACACAGCTGCTTAGAGGAACCCATGGTTACTGAGTGTCCGCAAGTGTGTGCACAAGGTTTGAAGAGTCAAAGTATTTGTAAATCTTTGAAATTGGCATTTACTAATGACAGCTGCTGCCATGCATCAGATCTAATGAGCTGATTAAGGTCTGAAACCTTGTAAAAAAGAATCTGAGACTCTGGAACTCTTAGAGTGCCCAAACTTTTGCACAGTGCCATAATAATGTTTTTATTTTTTATTTTTGTTCAATTTATGGCATAAGAAGTAACTATGCATCAATGTTTGCTGATAATATTGTGCATTTTTTCCATTTCCAAGAGAGACTGTGTTAACATCTTTTCAATTAAAAAATCACCAAAATAAATAAATAATTGCACTTAACTCTAAACTTCTGAAGAAAGGATTATTAAAAGCATTATTTATATTTATATTATTTGCTGTCCAGTGTCACCCAAATGAGGATGGGTTCCGTTCTGATCCTGGTTCCTTTCAAGGTTTCTTGCTCATATCAACTTTATAACTTTTTTTATAGACTACTCACAAAAAGTTAAGGATATTCGTCTTTCGGGTGAAATTTCAGGATGCACCTAAAATGCACTATAACCTTTCCAGGTGAACTTAATTTGACCTTCTCTACACTTCTGAATGCACATGTCCAACTGTTCAGTGTTTCAGTACTTTCTGCAGAACTTGCTGTTCTCTAACAAGGTGCTTAACGGAAAAATTCACAACTGGTGTTTGATCCATGAATCCACCAGTAAATTTTCTGCTTCAATTAGAATTGGTATTTAAACAGTCCTCTTCATCATGCTGTTCACATTTTGACATCATGAGACCAAGACCACACCTAACAATTGACCACACCCCCAGGCACAGGCATTGGGCCAGGGAGCATTTAGGCAGGACAAGGGACCAGTGGGCCTCAGTGCTGTTCTCTGCTGAAAGTTGATTCACGTTGAGCAGAAATGATGGCCGCCAACAATGTTGGAGACGTCAAAGAGAGTGCTATGCATCAGCCACTGTTGTGGTGGTGTTACAGTCTGGGCAGGTGTGTCCACTCAATACAGAACTGCCCTACATCTTGTGAATGGTACAGTGACAAGCCAGTACTACCTGAATAACATCATTAATCCAGTCATTGTGCTCCTGCATGAACAACACAGGCCTAATTTCATCTTCATGGACGACAATGCTCCAGGTCATCGAGGAGCATCATTAGGGAACGGCTGCTGGAGGCTGGGGTACCTCAAATGGAGTGGCCTGCACTTTCTCCAGACCCGAATCCCATAGAAAACCTCTGGGATCAGCCGAGTCGCCGTGTAGAGGCTCGTAACCCTGCACCCCAGAACCTCAATGACCTGAGGGCCGCCCTTCAAGAAGAGTGGAATGCCATGCCTCAGCAGACAATAAGTCGACTCGTGAACAGCATGAGACGTCGTGGTCAAGCTGTAATTGATGGTCAAGGGCACATGACAGATTATTGAGACATTGAGATTTTTTGTTGTGGTATACCCACCACTGTTGTTGGATTTTGTTTCAATAAATTGTTTGAGATGAGGAAATCACCATTGCAGCTTCTACTTAAATGCCCTACTTTCATGATATAATATCACTGTAGTGTGAACTTTTTACATTTTCCATAGATTTCACCCAAAAGCCAAATATCCTTAACTTTTTGTGAGTAGTGTATGTTTCAATGGTGACTGTGTGGAGTTTGTCAAGACCTACAAATCCCTTGTAGATCTACTAGGTGCTGCAGATGTTCTATCAGACTGTTGTGGAAAGTGCTTTCTTCTATGCAGCAGTGTGCAGCAGAGCTCCTGCTGCAATTTCTCCCAACCAGGAAGTGGATATGTCTTTATCGTGGTGGCAAATCAGCAGAGGAATTCCTGAGCCCCGGTTTTTGCACATTACTTCGTTATGTCTGTACCTTCAAATTCTTGTTTTATTGCACATTACTTATCTTTTTTACCTTTAAATCTATGTATTTAGTATTTTTTGTTATATTTTTTAAATCTCTGTATTTATGTCTGTATTTTTTGTTATATTTATTTTATTATAGGTTATTTAATCTAGCCATGGGGTCACAGTCCAGTGACTTCTGTGCCGGTCCCAAGCCCGGATAAATAGAGAGGGTTGCGTCAAGAAGGGCATCCGGCGTAAAAAATTGCCAAATTTAATCATGCAAATCGTCAGTACTCTGAATTTCATACCGGATCGGTCGAGGCCCGGGTTAACAACAACCGCCATCTGCGCCGTTGACCTACAGGGCGCCGGTGGAAATTGGGCTATTGTTGGTGGAAGAAGTAGAGGAGGGAGGAGAGTGTGTAGACAGAGAGAGAAGAGGAAAGGTAAGAGTGTAGGACTGAGAATAGGAACTCTGAATGTTGGTACTATGACAGAGAAAGGTAGAGAGCTGGCTGATATGATGGAGAGAAGGAAGGTGGATATACTGTGTGTACAGGAGACCAGGTGGAAGGGGAGCAAGGCTCGTAGTATAGGAGCAGGATTGAAGTTGTTTTATTATGGTGTGGATAGTAAGAGAAATGGGGTAGGTGTGGTCCTGAAGGAGGAGTTTGTGAGGAATGTTCTGGAGGTGAAGAGAGTGTCAGACAGGGTGATGAGTCTGAAGTTGGAGATTGAAGGGGTGATGTTGAATGTTGTTAGTGGTTATGCCCCACAGGTAGGTTGTGAGTTAGAGGAGAAAGAGAGATTCTGGGGTGAATTAGATGAAGTGATAGAGAGTATTCCCACGGGAGAGAGAGTGGTGATAGGAGCAGATTTTAATGGACATGTTGGTGAGGGGAACACAGGTGATGAGGAGGTGATGGGCAAGTTTGGAGTTAAGGAAAGGAACCTTGAAGGGCAGATGGTAGTGGACATTGCTAAGTGGATGGACATGGCTGAGGTTAACACTTATTTTCAGAAGAGGGAGGAGCATAGAGTGACTTACAAGAGTGGAGGTAGGAGCACACAGGTAGACTACATCCTATGTAGAAGAGGCAATCTGAAAGAGATTAGTGACTGTAAAGTGGTAGTGGGAGAGAGTGTAGCCAGACAACATAGGATGGTGGTGTGTAGGATGAATCTGATGGTCTGTAAGAAGAGGTCAAAGATAGAGATGGAGAAGAAAACCAAGTGGTGGAAGCTGAAAAAGGAGGAATGTTGTGAGGAATTTAGACAGAAGTTGAGGCAGGCTCTGGGTGGTCAGGTAGTGCTGCCAGATGACTGGGAAACTACAGCAGAAGTGATCAGGGAGACAGGAAGAAAGGTGCTGGGTGTGTCATCTGGAAGGAGGAAAGAAGATAAGGCTATGAAGAGGATGAAAAGTGGAAAGGCAGTTGGTCCTGACGACATCCCGGTGGAGGTCTGGAAGTGTCTAGGAGAGGCAGCAGTGGAATTTTTAACTAGTTTGTTTAACAGGGTTTTAGAGAGTGAGAAGATGCCTGAGGAATGGAGAAGAAGTGTATTAGTGCTGATCTTTAAGAATAAGGGTAACATGCAGAGTTGCAGCAACTATAGGGGGATAAAGTTGATGAGCCACACAATGAAGCTCTGGGAAAGAGTAGTGGAAGCTAGGTTAAGGAAGGTAGTGGAAATTTGTTAGCAGCAGTATGGCTTCATGCCCAGAAAGAGCACAACAGATGCAATTTTTGCTCTGAGAATGTTGATGGAGAAGTATAGGGATGGTCAGAGAGAGCTGCACTGTGTGTTTGTAGACTTGGAGAAAGCGTATGACAGGGTGCCAAGAGAAGAGCTGTGGTACTGTATGAGGAAGTCAGGAGTAGCAGAGAAGTATGTCAGAGTGGTGCAGGACATGTATGAGAGGAGCAGGACAGTGGTGAGGTGTGCTGTAGGGCAGACAGAGGAGTTCAGAGTGGAGGTGGGACTGCATCAGGGATCGGCTCTGAGCCCCTTCCTGTTTGCTATGGTGATGGACCAGTTGTCAGAGGAGGTCAGACAGGAGTCTCCTTGGACAATGATGTTTGCAGATGACATTGTGATCTGTAGTGAGAGCAGGGAGCAGGTGGAGGAAAACCTGGAGAGGTGGAGGTTTTTTTGCTGGAGAGAAGAGGAATGAAAGTCAGTGGTAGTAAGACTTAGTTCATGTGTGTGAATGACAGGGAGGGAAGTGGAACAGTAAGATTACAGGGTGAAGAGGTGAAGAAGGTACAGGAGTTTAAGATATCCCCTTTCTCAATGAGCTAAACAACTTCTATGCTCACTTTGAAAAGGATAATCTGGAGCCAGCAATCAAAATCGAGCTCCCGGCAGACTTCCAGCCACTCACATTCTCCACTAATGATGTCAGTGCAGTACTAAGCAGGATCAATGCAAGGAAAGCAGCAGGGCCTGACGGTATCCCTGGGCACATCCTCAGAGCATGTGCTGGGGAGCTGGCGGGGGTCCTAACAGACTTATTCAACCTGTCTCTAGCCCAAGCTATTGTGCTCACCTGCCTTAAGACCACCTCCATTGTGCCTGTACCAAAAAACTCCACTGCATCCTGCCTTAATGACTACCGCCCAGTAGCGCTCACCCCCCTCATCACTAACTGCTTTGAGCAGCTGGTCCTGGCACACCTCAAAACCTGTCTTCCTGCCACCCTTGACCCTCATCAATTTGCTTACCGTCAGAACAGGAGCACGGAGGACACAGTTTCCACAGCGCTGCACTCAGTCCTCTCTCACATGGACAATAAAGACACCTATGTCAGAATGCTTTTCCTGGAGTTTAGTTCAGCGTTTAACACTGTCATCCCTTCCAAGTTAGTCACCAAACTTGGAGACATGGGCATCAACGCCTAGGCAACTGGCTCCTGGACTTTCTGACCAACAGGCCCCAGCATGTTCGGATAGATCACCAGTGCTCTTCCACCCTCATCCTTGGCACCGGAGTACCACAAGGCTGTGTGCTGAGTCCCTTCCTCTACTCTCTCTTCACCTATGACCAATGACTCACTAGCTTCAAATTCCTGGGTATCCACATCTCCGAGGATCTCTCCTGGACTACCAACAGCACCAGTCTGGTCAAGAAGGCTCACCAGTGCCTTTTCTTCCTGAGGGCTCTGAGGAAGAACCATCTCTCTTCAGACATCCTGGTGAACTTCTAACGTTGCACCATCGAGAGCATCCTGACCAGCTGTATCACTGTCTGGTATGGGAACTGCACTGTGTCAGCCCGGAAAGCACTGCAGAGGGTGGTGAAAACTGCCCAATGCATCGTAGGAGTTCCACTTCCTAAGATCGAGGACATTTACAGGAAGCGTTGTCTCACCAGAGCACGCAAAATCATAAAGGACTTTTATCACCCTGCCAGTAGACTCTTTGCCCTCCTGCCTTCTGGGAGGCGCTACAGGAGCCTCCGGACCAAGACTAGCAGGTTTAGGAACAGCTTTTTCCCCACAGCTGTTTCTTTGCTGAACTCTGCCTCCACCCGATCACACACACATTGACTGAACACATTATTATCAGTGTATATAACCTTTTTATGTATATAACCCTTTCTGTGTACAGTTTACATTTACAAATTATTTATCTTAGTATACAATATCTTCCTCATTGCACACATCTAAATCATTGCACTCATTGTACATAACTCCTCTGTATACTGTTTATATATTTAATTATTATCATGGTATACAACACCTTCTTTATTGCACCACTACAATCATTTGCTCATTTGCACTCATTGTATTTACCTCCCACTGTATACTGTTTATATACTGTTATATATACAAATAATTTATATATTTTTGTATATTGTTTATATATGCAAATTATTTATTGTTATATACTTACTATATGAATGCTAATTATTTGCACTGCGAAAATGCACTTCTGGTTAGATGCTAACTGTATTTCGTTGCGTTGTACCCACATGTGCAGTGACAATAAAGTTGAATCTAATCTAATCTAATCTAAAGTACTTGGGGTCAACAGTCCAGAGTAATGGAGAGTGTGGGAAAGAGGTAAAGAAGCGAGTGCAGGCAGGTTGGAATGGGTGGAGAAAGGTGTCAGCAAGAATCAAGGGGAAGGTGATACAAGACAGTGGTGAGACCAGCCATGCTGTATGGTTTAGAGGCAGTGTCACTGAGACAGAGACAGGAGTCAGAGCTGGAGGTAGCAGAGCTGAAGATGTTGAGGTTCTCTTTGGGAGGGACACGGTTGGACAGGATTAGGAACGAGTACATCAGAGGGACAGCTCATGTTGGACGTTTGGGGGACAAAGTTAGGGAGGCCAGATTAAGATGGTTTGGACATGTCCAGAGGAGGGAGAGTGAGGATATTGGTAGGAGAATGTTGGACATGGAGCTGCCAGGCAGGAGGAAAAGAGGAAGGACAAAGAGGAGGTATATGGATGGAATAAATGAGGATATGAAGCTAGTGGGTGTAAGTGTTGAGGATGCAGAAGATAGGGATAGGTGGAGAGAGATGATTCACTGTGGAGACCCCTGAAGGGAAAAGACCAAAGAAGAAGAAGATTTTATTATTATAGGTTATTTGTTATATTTTATTATTTGTTATATTTCGGGTATTTAGTATTTTTGTTATATTCCTATATTATTTTATTTATTGCCTTATTAACTGGGGCTTGTGGATACTGCTGGAAGCTGTAAATTCCCATTGGGATGAATAAAGTATCTATCTATACTTCTGTAAAGCTGCTTTGAGACATGTCAAAACATTGTTAAAAGCCTTATACAAATAAATTGAAATTGAAATTAGAAAAGATGCTAAATTGAATTTGATATGAGACAAACTTAATTCTAATTTTTTAACAGACTATATAGTGTACATATAGTTATGTTTAAGAGAGATTATTTATAATCACACTATCTGATGTCACACAGATGAGGATGGGTTCACTTTGAAGTTGCTCTCAAATATTCAGGAAGGAAAATAAATAGAATCCAGGAAAAACTTTAAGTGAGGTTTAATTCGGGAGGTGATGGAACCGTAGCACCTCTGCATAAATACAAGCATACAAGAATTTACAAAAGAAATTTGGCATTCATAAACATCCCATTGATGCTCTGTAAAGCTGTTTTGCTGCAATATATAAATAAAATGTAATTTACAAAGCAGCTTTACATAAATCCACATATAGTGTAAATTTAAAATGTAAAAATATAGCCCTAATAAGCAAACCAGAATCAACAGCTGTAAGGAAAAACTTTATCCTCCCAGCCCAAAACAACTTTTATTAAACTCGGACTCAGACCTTTATGCCTTGTAAAAAATGCTTAGGTTTACCTCTCTAATAGATTTTCTTTCTGATTCTGAGAAGTTTAATTTCCGTGTTTTTCCTCAAACTTATGTGAGAAATGGAAAGATTTTCCCAGAACCCCTGTGGGCTAAATACAGCCGCTGCCTCATCATTTGGCCAGAATTAAATAAATATTGATGAAACAGCCCAAAGTATCTATCTCTCTATATTTTATAGCCATTGCTTGTTTATCAGTATTAGAGGTTGTTATTATGGAGAAAATGATTTTAATATTTTCTGTGGAAAGATTGTTTAATGTTTAAGTATTCCTTATATGGTTAAATACAAAAAAATGTATTTACGAGTAATTCAAAATTGCGTATCTTAGAAATTTTTACCTGAAGTGGGTATATAAAGATTTCAGTGTATTTTTATACAAAATATTTTGGATATGGTAGACTTTAATTACACATTTGCAAAGTTAGTATCTTATCTGAAAAACTAAAGAAGTAAAGACCCCAAAACAGCTCAGCTGATTGACTACATCTGGGGGAAAGTGACAGTGTAGACAGTTCAATGATAAATGCAAACATACCTTACAAATAAACTAAAATCACCCTTTAACTAGCTGTTATTAAATAGATTTTTCAAGAAATATTTGTATCCAATGATTTCAGTTTAGCATTCAATGAAATCTGTTAGTGTAGAAAAAAATTCTCTAGAATCATACCAGTTGTTTTCTGCATCTGAACTTCTCATTCTACACATAGAAAATATTAGTTGTTTGCAAGATAATTTACTTCTGATTAATTCAGTAGTAAACGTTGTAGCATTGGTGAAGTGTATGAGCAGTACACTTACAGAGGATTCACATTATCTACACTTTCATTTACGATTAACTTCTCAGAATGTTTTCCACCCCTGCCTAGAATGATCATTTAACTTACACTAACATATTTCACAGATTTAAGACACAGAAACAGACTTGGAGTTCTTTTTATCCTGTACTGTTATTTTCTTTCTCCTTGTGAAACACATTTCCATCTGGTTGCTCTCTCCATTTCATGGTGATGTTCTTTGCCATCCCATGATCCTTCAGTTTCTGATTGATCTGAAAAACAGAATTTTTTTACTCAATAATACATGGTAGAGAGTCTATGTGAAACCTGTAAAAAGTCAGACTGTGATTACAGTACAGTGTGTCAGAGTCAGAGCTTGATGAAGACTCAGGTTCTGTAGTAATGAGAAGGAGAATGTAAGTTATAAGTGGAGTCTTCAGGAGGATGACACTCACCTGCTCCAATATGGCCTCCTTTACTGCAGGATCCTTCACATCCTGACTGGACCGGACCTTCACTCTGATGATTTGTAGTTTTCCAGTGATTTCTGAATGTAGAAATGGAAAGACACAAACACAACATCAACACCTAAAGTTACATTCTAAAGGCAGTTAATAAATAAAATTGATCTAAATAAGAGACTGAATGAAACTTTATTTCACCTGAGTAACAGAAGAAAGGCATGATGTCTGAGCACTGTGCATCAGCAGCCCGAGTGTTGTTTAAATAACCACAGTCTTCATTCCCCAGAACATTATCAGGTTCTCCAGACATCCAGCTGATGGTAGAGAAGCTGGTTTGGTCTGTCCACTTCCATTTGTCTCTGAACAGACCAATCCAAGTCAAGCCAGGGATCATTCCTGCTATAACTGAGCTTTCTGTTGCATCTCTAGCACTGACCAGATCTGTATAGTTTATTCTGCAGTAAGCTTGAGCTTCAGACCATGTCATACTGTCAGAGATGTAAATGTACCTCTCATTGCCAGTTTTAGTGTCTGTGAGAATAAAAAACATGATTACAGTTTGTTAATTATTAATTATAATTGTAACATGCACTTGTAATCAGAATTAGAAGCTTAAATCTCTAATGCAATCGCAGTTTTGATTAGTCAGTAAGGTCAGTTTGTGCTGAACATGAGCTTGAGCCTGGTTTTCAAGATCGCAATTACAAATTCTCTTACACACTGATCCACCAGTAAGCATAAAGTGATGCCAGAAAGGCCTAAAGAGGTGGTGGTGGCTCAAGTGATTAAGGCTCTGGGTTGTTCTGGGTTCTGGGGTTCTCTCTGGCAGAGACAAACACTGAGGTGGTAAACCAAGAATGTGAGACTATTGAGTATTTGGTTTATAAACCGATTTTGACTTTAAAGTTAAAAAAAAAAAAAAACCTTATAGATCTTGTCAGAGAAATGGATGAGTGTAGATGGCCAGCTACCTATATTTATTTTCTTAACTAGAGAAAAGTTTTTCACCCATTTGTGGTGCTACTAATTGTAATAATTCCTATAGGTTTTCATGTATAAGACTACATGATTACTGGAAGGAGGTCTACACCTTCCTCTGTCAGTGTGCACGGGACTTTACAATAAATTAAATATATTATATGTTTTTTATGTAATTAATAGTTCAATAGTTTGGACACCAGTACACTTTTTTAATGTCATCAAAGATCTTAATAATGGGTTGTTTGTTTATGTTGACCTGATTAGGATGTGGTATTTATCATTTTTAATAACAAAGTTTAAAAGCAAAGTTAAATTGAATGAGAACACTGACAGAACAATACCAACAGTAGAGGGCTGCATTGGGACTGGGATCCCATGGGACCCAATGCAAATCTTGTGGGAGCGCACGGTTTTACCTTTGCTGTGGGCGGTCAAACAAAAATAGTGCGAATCCTGCCATCCTGCCGCAGTCTGCCGAAGTGCCATAGGCCTATATAACATATATAATCCAAAGGTGCAAATGAAATTAAACACAGGATGATGTTTGACTTGGTTTCCGGCCACAGCAGAGGATGAGCCACCAAAAGCTAAAAAGCAAATCTCCTCTGAACGATTCACAGAATGGGAAAACAGAGCATCCTATGTTGCAGAGCCAAAGTCTACCGATGCTGAAATAGCGGAATACATCAGCACCCGACTCTCGGAAAACCCGGATCCAGACAGTGGGCTTGAATGGTGGAAGTTCAACAGAGAGTGCTTTCCTGTGTTCTCAAACTTGCACGTTTCATTTTGAGTGTCCATTGAGTGATCCGTCAGAGAGGGCATTTAATGTATGTGGGCAGATCTCGGAAGAGAGACGCTCAGGCCTGAGACCGAAGTCAATCAGTAACATTCTCTTCCTCCATAGCAATCTTGAGTAGACTAGGACAAGTCATTCAGAATTGAATTCATTTGTTAAGTATGTTTTTTTGTTTTATTTATTTATTTATTTATTTATTTATTTATTTATTTATTTATTTATTTATCTATTTTCTTGTTACTATAGGATGTTAATAAGCTTTAATCATATCCGTGATATTTTTCATTTTCTGTTTATTTTATTTCTGTTTAATATGTTTGATATTCGCTTAAGATTTACTTCATAAGTAATCAATTAATTATTGTGTCTTGTTAACTTACCAGACTCAGAGTTTACTGTTATTATTAGGTTTTTATGTGCATACATTTGAATATGATTTAGATTACACTAGATGTAAAGTTTTTAAGGCTAAAAAGAGAGTAAATAAAAATCCCAGGGTGTTTGTCATGTGTGGTGCTTTACTTTATTTTACTATCATTTTAATGGTTTATGTAATGGGTTATGTTATTAATCTGTAAGTTAATTTTTAATTATAAGCTGTGACAGAATGCTTGCTGGAGTGGGCAGGAGTGGGACACAAAAATCGTGGGAGCGGGCAGGAGTGGGAGTGGGACACGTTGCTGGAGTGGGCGGTAATGGTCAGAAATTCAGCAGGAGCGTGATTAAGAAAGCATTCCCGCGCAGGGCTCTAACCAACAGTGCTATTACTAAAACCTCCTTCTCTACTGACAAAACAATTGCTGTTCCTTACCATCAAAGCACACAAAGGGGCATGTGGAAGTACATGATATATCACTCCAATCACTATAGAACACCGAACCACAAGCTTCATCTCCCAGCCAGTTGTCAGGCTGTTCATCTCTCCACAGTGTCATGCTCCCCAGTGGCTCATTTCCAAGAGACCATTTCCAGCCATTAATGTCATTGTACAGTCCAATCCAAGCACTGGAACTGAATTGTTGTTTCTGTGCTTCATTCAACAGTTGAACCAAGACATCACTAGTTTTGATGATAGCCAGATCAATGTATTTATCTCGACAGTAAGCCTGAGCATCACTCCATGTTTTCCCCTGCTGGATCAAAAAGTACTGACGAGAGACAGGCAGGACGACAGGCACGAGTCCTGTGGAGTTTTAAAAGTTTTATGTAATGTTAGATCAGTTTCAGAAATTAAAATTTTATTTTATTTAAACTTTTTCAGTATGGTTATTTTTCCCCTCATTTTTTTCTTGAGTGTAAACCATGAAATGCTACATTTATTTATCTTTATTAAAACATCTATGTAAACTAGCTGTATAACATATATCTGTAACTATCTCCATCTAGTGCTGTGTCTCCTATAAATATTCCTCTGGTGGAGGTTCAGTATCAGACATTAGGACTATCAGTTTAGAATGAAGGTCTCATTTCTGTAACCCAGCCTTTATTTAAAACCAACACACACACACACATGCAGACACACACACAGACAGCTGCAGACACACACAAACACACACACAGACAGCTGCAGACACACACAAACACACACACAGACAGCTGCAGACACACACAAACACACACACAGACAGCTGCAGACACACACAAACACACACACAGACAGCTGCAGACACACACAAACACACACACAGACGCGCGCACACATACACACACACAACACACACACACAGACAGATGCAGACACACACAAACACACACACAGACAGCTGCAGACACACACAAACACACACACAGACGCGCGCACACATACACACACACAACACACACACACACAGACAGATGCAGACACACACAAACACACACACAGACGCGCGCACACATACACACGCACAACACACACACAGACAGCTGCAGACACACAAACACACACACAGACGCGCGCACACACACACACGCACAACACACACACACACAGACAGCTGCAGACACACACAAACACACACACAGACGCGCGCACACACACACGCACAACACACACACACACAGACAGCTGCAGACACACAAAAACACACACAGACGCGCGCACACATACACACGCACAACACACACACAGACAGCTGCAGACACACAAACACACACACAGACGCGCGCACACACACACGCAAAACACACACACAGACAGCTGCAGACACACACAAACTCACACACAGACGCGCGCACACACACACGCACAACACACACACACACAGACAGATGCAGACACACACAAACACACACACAGACGCGCACACATACACACGCACAACACACACACACACAGACAGATGCAGACACACACAAACACACACACAGACGCGCGCACACACACACGCACAACACACACACACACAGACAGATGCAGACACACACAAACACACACACAGACAGATGCAGACACACACAAACACACACACAGACGCACACACACATACACACGCACAACACACACACAGACAGATGCAGACACACACAAACACACACACAGACGCGCGCACACACACACGCACAACACACACACAGACAGATGCAGACACACACAAACACACACACAGACGCGCGCACACATACACACGCACAACACACACACACACAGACAGATGCAGACACACACAAACACACACACAGACGCGCGCACACACACACGCACAACACACACACAGACAGACAGATGCAGACACACACACAGACAGATGCAGACACACACAAACACACACACAGACGCGCGCACACACACACACACACAACACACACACAGACAGATGCAGACACACAAACACACACACAGACGCGCGCACACATACACACGCACAACACACACACACACAGACAGATGCAGACACACACAAACACACACAGACGTGCACACACATACACACGCACAACACACACACACACAGACAGATGCAGACACACACACAGACAGATGCAGACACACACAAACACACACACAGACACGCGCACACATACACACGCACAACACACACACAGACAGCTGCAGACACACAAACACACACACAGACGCGTGCACACACATACACACGCACAACACACACACAGACAGCTGCAGACACACAAACACACACACAGACGCGCGCACACACACACGCACAACACACACACAGACAGCTGCAGACACACACAAACTCACACACAGACGCGCGCACACACACACGCACAACACACACACAGACAGCTGCAGACACACAAACACACACACAGACGCGCGCACACACACACGCACAACACACACACAGACAGCTGCAGACACACACAAACTCACACACAGACGCGCGCACACATACACACGCACAACACACACACAGACAGCTGCAGACACACACAAACTCACACACAGACAGATGCAGACACACACAAACACACACACAGACAGATGCAGACACACACAAACACACACACAGACAGATGCAGACACACACAAACACACACACAGACGCACGCACACATACACACGCACAACACACACACACACAGACAGATGCAGACACACACAAACACACACACAGACGCGCGCACACATACACACGCACAACACACACACAGACAGCTGCAGACACACAAACACACACACAGACGCGCGCACACACACACGCACAACACACACACACACAGACAGCTGCAGACACACACAAACACACACACAGACGCGCGCACACACACACGCACAACACACACACACACAGACAGCTGCAGACACACACAAACACACACACAGACGCGCGCACACACACACGCACAACACACACACACACAGACAGCTGCAGACACACAAACACACACACAGACGCGCGCACACATACACACGCACAACACACACACAGACAGCTGCAGACACACACAAACTCACACACAGACGCGCGCACACACACACGCACAACACACACACACACAGACAGCTGCAGACACAAAAACACACACAGACGCGCGCACACATACACACGCACAACACACACACAGACAGCTGCAGACACACAAACACACACACAGACGCGCGCACACACACACGCAAAACACACACACAGACAGCTGCAGACACACACAAACTCACACACAGACGCGCGCACACACACACGCACAACACACACACACACAGACAGATGCAGACACACACAAACACACACACAGACGCGCGCACACATACACACGCACAACACACACACACACAGACAGATGCAGACACACACAAACACACACACAGACAGATGCAGACACACACAAACACACACACAGACGCACACACACATACACACGCACAACACACACACAGACAGATGCAGACACACACAAACACACACACAGACGCGCGCACACACACACGCACAACACACACACAGACAGATGCAGACACACACAAACACACACACAGACGCGCGCACACATACACACGCACAACACACACACACACAGACAGATGCAGACACACACAAACACACACACAGACGCACGCACACACACATGCACAACACACACACACACAGACAGATGCAGACACACACAAACACACACACAGACGCGCGCACACATACACACGCACAACACACACACACACAGACAGATGCAGACACACACACAGACAGATGCAGACACACACAAACACACACACAGACGCGCACACACACACACACGCACAACACACACACAGACAGATGCAGACACACACAAACACACACACAGACGCACACACACATACACACGCACAACACACACACAGACAGATGCAGACACACACACACAGACAGATGCAGACACACACAAACACACACACAGACGCGCGCGCACACACACGCACAACACACACACAGACAGACAGATGCAGACACACACACAGACAGATGCAGACACACACAAACACACACACAGACGCGCGCACACACACACACACACACACCACACACACAGACAGATGCAGACACACAAACACACACACAGACGCGCGCACACATAAACACGCACAACACACACACACACAGACAGATGCAGACACACACACAGACAGATGCAGACACACACAAACACACACACAGACACGCGCACACATACACACGCACAACACACACACAGACAGCTGCAGACACACAAACACACACACAGACGCGTGCACACACATACACACGCACAACACACACACAGACAGCTGCAGACACACAAACACACACACAGACGCGCGCACACACACACGCACAACACACACACAGACAGCTGCAGACACACACAAACTCACACACAGACGCGCGCACACACACACGCACAACACACACACACGACAGCTGCAGACACACAAACTCACACACAGACGCGCGCGCACACACACGCACAACACACACACAGACAGCTGCAGACACACAAACACACACACAGACGCGCGCACACACACACGCACAACACACACACAGACAGCTGCAGACACACACAAACTCACACACAGACGCGCGCACACATACACACGCACAACACACACACACAGACAGATGCAGACACACACAAACACACACACAGACGCGCACACACATACACACGCACAACACACACACACACAGACAGATGCAGACACACACAAACACACACACAGACAGATGCAGACACACACAAACACACACACAGACAGATGCAGACACACACAAACACACACACAGACGCACGCACACATACACACGCACAACACACACACACACAGACAGATGCAGACACACACAAACACACACAGACGCGCACACACACACACGCACAACACACACAGACAGATGCAGACACACACAAACACACACACAGACAGATGCAGACACACACAAACACACACACAGACGCGTGCACACACACATGCACAACACACACACACACAGACAGATGCAGACACACACAAACACACACAGACGCGCACACACATACACACGCACAACACACACACACACAGACAGATGCAGACACACACACAGACAGATGCAGACACACACAAACACACACACAGACGCGCACACACACACACACGCACAACACACACACAGACAGATGCAGACACACACAAACACACACACAGACGCGCACACACATACACACGCACAACACACACACACACAGACAGATGCAGACACACACAAACACACACAGACGCGCACACACATACACACGCACAATACACACACACACAGACAGATGCAGACACACACACAGACAGATGCAGACACACACAAACACACACACAGACGCTCACACACATACACACGCACAACACACACACAGACAGATGCAGACACACACACACAGACAGATGCAGACACACACAAACACACACACAGACGCGCGCACACATACACACGCACAACACACACACACACAGACACACACACACATACACACGCACAACACACACACACACAGACAGATGGCAGACACACACACACAGACAGATGCAGACACACACAAACACACACACAGACGCGCGCACACATACACACGCACAACACACACAGACACACACACACATACACACGCACAACACACACACACACAGACAGATGGCAGACACACACACACAGACAGATGCAGACACACACAAACACACACACAGACGCGCGCACACATACACACGCACAACACACACACAGACAGATGCAGACACACACAAACACACACACAGACGCGCACACATACACACACACAACACACACACAGACAGATGCAGACACACACACGCAGACACAAACACAGATGCAGACACACACACAAACACACACACACACACATACTCAAACACACACAAACACACACACATACACACACACACACATACTCAAACACACACACATACACACACACACACATACTCAAACACACACAAACTTCTCTCACCTGTGAAGAGAAGTATGAACAGAAACCTCTCCATCACTGATGTGTTCTGCAGTCTCTGTCTAACTGAATTACAATTTGTCTTCTTTTACTGCAAACCTCCTCCTCCTTTTTTACTTTACAAAACAGATTGGATGTAAATCAGACACAGACAGGGCACGACTCCAGAAAAAACCCCAAAAAAACTTGTTTATAAAGCTGTCTTTAGTGTGTAAATTTGACACAGAAGGATAAAGTTATTTTAAAGGATTTTGTTTACCAGCCACACTTCTGTGCCTCGCAGATAGAGTTAGCGGAAGCGGAACAAGAGACGGGTCTTTCCCTTACCCTTGTCTGCTCTCCTGACTCCAATGTCCGCATTTCAGCTCTGGGAGATCGCGCTGTGATTTCTCCCGACGCAGAAGTGGGTATGTCTGTTTCTGCTTCGAGCTCTGAGGAGCTCAACGTGGGTGATGAGGGAAGGTCCTCTGTTGATTTGCCACTACAATCAGTGGCATCTGCGGAGCGCCTCGATGTAATAACATGTGCTGTGGGGAAGTTAAATTTAAATTTAAACTGGCCGAAACAGGAAGTTAGCACCATCTATTCTGAGCTTGACAGCCACTTCCTAACTTCCTAATGCGCGTTCCAAGCCGGTGCGTCCCTGCACACCATGGCGGTTTTGCAGGCCTACCAGGCTGACCTGCTGAGGGAGCTTGACTGCGTTGAGGGACTGAGCCCTGATGCAGTCTCTGAGCTGCGTCAAACCACAGATCTTGTGCTCCATGCCACAAAGCACACAACCTGTGCCATAGGTCGTTCAACGGCTGCATTATGACCTGTGGTTCCCACTTGGATATTGAAGGCTATGCTTCCTCTGTACTGGATTACATTAACACCACGACAGACTGCGTCACCACCCAGAAACAGATCACCATGTACCCAAATCAGAAGCCTTGAATGAACAAAGAGGTTCGCCTCTTACTGAAGGCCCACAACGTTGCCTTTAGATCTGGTGATGCACAGGCCTACAGTACAGCCAGGGCCAAGCTGAAGCGGGGCATTAAGATGGCCAAGTACTGCTACAAGCTGAGTATTGAAGAACACTTCTCCAACTCCAATCCCCAGCAGATGTGGCAGGGCATTCAGGCCATTAGCACCTACAGGCCCATCAACCCTTCACCCCCGTCTACTGATATCTCCTTTGTCAATGAGCAAAACAACTTCTATGCTCGCTTTGAAAGGGATAATCTGGAGCCAGCAACCAAAATCGAGCTCCTGGCAGACTTCCAGCTACTCACATTCTCCACTAATGATATACTAAGCAGGATCAATGCAAGGAAAGCAGCAGGGCCTGACGGTATCCCCGGGCGTGTCCTCAGAGCATGTGCTGGGGAGATGGCCGGGGGTCCTAACAGACTTATTCAACCTGTCTCTAGCCCAAACTATTGTGCCCACCTGCCTTAAGACCACCTCCATCGTGCCTGTACCAAAAAACTCCACTGCATCCTGCCTTAATGACTACCGCCCAGTAGCGCTCACCCCCATCATCACTAACTGCTTTGAGCAGCTGGTCCTGGCACACCTCAAAACCTGTCTTCCTGCCACCCTTGACCCTCATCAATTTGCTTACCGTCAGAACAGGAGCACGGAGGACGCAGTTTCCACAGCGCTGCACTCAGTCCTCTCTCACATGGACAATAAAGACACCTATGCCAGAATGCTTTTCCTGGATTTAGTTCAGCGTTTAACACGGTCATCCCTTCCAAGTTAGTCACCAAACTTGGAGACATGGGCATCAACGCCTAGGCAACTGGCTCCTGGACTTTCTGACCAACAGGCCCCAGGATGTTCGGATAGATCACCAATGCTCTTCCACCCTCATCCTTGGCACCGGAGTACCACAAGGCTGTGTGCTGAGTCCCTTCCTCTACTCTCTCTTCACCTATGACTACAAGCCTGTACATAGTTCCAACACAATTATCAAGTTTGCAGATGACACCACGGTGATTGGACTCATCAAAGATAACGATGAGTTAGCTTATAGAGAGGAGGTGGACCGTCTAGCTGAGTGGTGTGCTGACAACAACCTGCTGCTCAACACTACGAAGACCAAGGAGCTCATAGCGGACTTCAGGAAGGAGAAAGATGAGACACACACACCTATTCATCTCAATGGAGAGGTGGTGGACTCACTAGCTTCAAATTCCTGGGTATCCACATCTCCGAGGATCTCTCCTGGACTACCAACAGCACCAGTCTGGTCAAGAAGGCTCACCAGCACCTCTTCTTCCTGAGGGCTCTGAGGAAGAACCATCTCTCTTCAGACATCCTGGTGAACTTCTACCGTTGCACCATCGAGAGCATCCTGACCGGCTGTATCACTGTCTGGTATGGGAACTGCACTGTGTCAGCCCAGAAAGCGCTGCAGAGGGTGGTGAAAACTGCCCAACACATCGTAGGAGTTCCACTTCCTAAGATCGAGGACATTTACAGGAAGCGTTGTCTCACCAGAGCACGCAAAATCATAAAGGACTTTTATCACCCTGCCAATAGACGCTTTGCCCTCCTGCCTTCTGGGAGGCGCTACAGGAGCCTCCGGACCAAGACTAGCAGGTTTATCACATTATTATCAGTGTATATAACCTTTTTCTGTATATAACCCTTTCTGTGTACAGTTTACATTTACAAATTATTTATCATAGTATACAATATCTTCCTCATTGCACACATCTAAATCATTGCACTCATTGTACATAACTCCTCTGTATACTGTTTACATATTTAATTATTATCATGGTATACAAAACCTTCTTTATTGCACCACTATAATCATTTGCTCATTTGCACTCATTGTATTTACCTCCCACTGTATACTGTTTATATACTGTTATATATACAAATAATTTATATATTTTTGTATATTGTTTATATATGCAAATTATTTATTGTTATATACTTATTATATATGCAAATTATTTGCACTGTGAAAATGCACTTCTGGTTAGATGCTAACTGAATTTCGTTGCTTTGTACCCACATGTGCAGTGACAAAGTTGAATCTAATCTAATTAGTTGCCATGGAGAGGTAATCTTACAGGGACCAAGGACATGCCACAGTGAAAAGCCTGTGCTCAGGCCCAGGCCTGTCAGGCAAAACCTGACCTGAGATCTGTCATCTTCACCAGGCTGGCCATGAAGGACTCCTGATGCCTGAAGGCTAGGGTTCCTGGGAGCATCCTCCTTAGTGAGGCTTTTCCTACCTTCTACTCCACTGCCTCTGGTGTTTCGGGGGTTGGTGGGGCTCCCATTTTCCCCTCATAAATCTATTCCCTCCAGTTTGTGCCTGCCAGTTCACTGTTTCGGGATGCCGGGGGGGACACCTCTTTCGAAGAACCTGACATCATGGAAACTTCTGCCAGGTGTCTCTCAGTGGATCCTAGATACCATAGGCTAAGAGTACAGGATCCAGTTTGCCACCCATCTGTTTCCATTTCAGGCAGTGTTGCCCACAGTCATCTGCACACACCAAACTACGTTCCTCCAAGAGGAACTTCTCTCTTTTCTGAGAAAAGGGGCCAAAGAACATGTTCCCCTTCCAGATCAAGGCTCTGGCTTTTACAGAAGTTACAAGAGAGATGGGGGGGGGCTGTGTTTAATTTTAGGCCTGCAAGCCCTGAACTCTGCCCTAACAATGTTCAGGTTCAAGATGCTTACTTACTCTGAACTGATTGTGTCAGATCACTGTGCGTAGAAAAAACTGAAAAGTGGAGAACAAAAGGATGACACAGGAGCTGTGGTTTGCCTTCATTAAATTTTCCTCAGTTATGTTTATTTGCATGTTATTCATTGCACTGTTAGCATTGCCCATTTATCCAGAGTTCATATCACTGCACATATTCACTGTCTTTCTAGACATATTGGGGTGTCTTCAAGCACAAAACACATAAATCCCCAAAATAAACACATCGTGTTACAATACCATTTTCACATCTCTACTTCACTTTCCAGATTAACATACTGGTTACTTGCACCTTAAATGCACTTTCACACACACAGTTCAGTGCTTCATGGACTACATGCTTCACAGCAACTTGTAAATAACATGGCTTTTTCTTTGTCAGTTCCTTAAAACTTACATGGCTTTACTTAATAACTGTGTATTTTAACCCTTTTAACTAACACATCTTAATTTATGGATTTAATATTTAAACATTTCTTAACATCATTTTAAAACTAATACAAAAAAATCCATATACATATAAAACAATGAAATATATGGAGCCAGATATCACATTTAAACTCATGACATAGCCTCACAAAAATAACTACTCTCTAACATTAGCGCGGTGCCGCGTCACTTTTGCTAACTAACATTAGTGCAGTGCCATGCTACATTTGCTAACTAACATTAGCATGGTGCCGTGCCACATTTGCACAATCAGCATTTATCAAGTTTTGTGAAAAACCTCTCCACACTAACACTGAAAGTGTCTCTGAATGTTCACAAATCCATGACAACAACTTTTGTTAAGTTTTAAACATATTACCCACCTGAAAAGTGGAGAACAAAAGGATGACACAGGAGCTGTGGTTTGCCTTCATTAAATTTTCCTCAGTTATGAGGGAAATCCCCCACAAGGCATAGGCAACCTAGTCTCATTGTGCCGCCTCTACAGTCGAAGAGGTATAACTATGTGTATATGTTATTCTTTTACATGACATCTTATACAAAATCTTGGAAAAAAAAGGTGCATATTGAGAATAGAAAGCATGTATACAAAAATAAACCACATGAAACCAAATATTTAATTCACAATGTGGGCACACATTCGTGGGCATCACACAGGCATGTCTATCTCCTGCTTGGGTGGCTTGCATACTGTTAGCAGTGAACACTCAGAGTGCTTGGCCTCATGGTGGCCGCAGCCAACGTTATTCTTTTGGGTCTGATTCACATAAGACTGTTCCAGTTCTGGCTTAGAGGTGCGGGCTTTTATTGCCGTGGGCATCCCCTCGGTGCCATAAGGGTTACGCGTTGTGGGCTTCTTACCCTTCTTATGTGAAAGACCCTGTTTTCTGACCTTGGGTTCCACTCTAGAGGTGTGTCATTGTCGCAGGACTCCTTTGATGGACACCTCACTTTCAGTGAGAGGTCTTGAATGGCCCCCCACCCATGGTCTTTGGGAAGTCCCTCAACTCTCAGAAATGTGGAAGCTCTGGGCCTGGCTCCTGAGGGGGACCTGTTCCTAGAGGCAGGCCTCTCATCAGAAGTTGTGGAGACTCTGCTGAATGCTAGGGCTCCCTCCGCTAGGAAGCTGTATGTTCTAAAGTGGAGGCCTTTTAGTCTCTGTTGCACTCAGCATGATCGGTACAGTGCTGAGATTCCTACAGTCTTGCCTTTCTCAGGGCCTGTCTCGATCTACTTAAAAGGTGTGCATGGCTGCCATTGCTGCAAACCATGACCTTGTTCTCAGTGCCTCCCTAGGTAGGCACCCTCTGGTCTCTTGCTTTCTGCGTGGTGCCAGGCGGCTGAGGCAAGAGTATTCGGGTCTCCAAGCAGTGCTTGGCACACTGGGTGGTAGAGGCCATTTCCCAGGCCTATGAGGCACGTGATATTGCTTCGCCTTTAGGGGTCAGGGCTCACTCCACTAGGGGTGTCGCCTAATCCAGTGCCCTGGCTAGGGGTGTTCCTCTCCAGGAGATTTGTGCTGCGGCAGGCTGGTCCTCTCTGCACACCTTTATCAGGTTTTATAACCCAGACCTGTACTCCACTCCTGGGTCTCAGGTCCTTCAGGACTAATGGGCATTCTGTTTCTGGTCCGCTCGTGCTCTCTCACGGCCCCTGGGACAGACATTGACCGGTGTGTGTCGGCATGGGTATTGACGTTCCCATAGAGTCAGTCATGAGTTCCTAGAACTAGACCATTATTGAACCAATTACAGTGAGCTCAGTTACATGTTTAAACTCAGCTAGGGGAAGTTCATTCATCCACCAGGGAGCAGGACAAAAAAGTGTGCTGTAGATCTTTATTGTATGGTATGATAAGTGCTTTAAAATCAGTGGTTACTTAGCTGTTTTTTGCTCTGTTGGTGAATGTTCTTCATTCATGTTTTTCAAGTAGAGCTTCAGGATGCAGAGGCTACAGGAAACCAGTGGACGGAATATCAGAAAAAGGTAATGAAGGAGAACTTGGGAAAGATGAAGACAATTCATCCAGCTTCATTCTGGATCAGATCACATGGTGTGCAGATGCAGACCTGATAAAGAAGAAACAGGAAACAGGGAAATGGAGGAAGTCCAACATCAGCTAGTTATATGTGTTAGCAGAATTCATACAGTTTCAGAATCTCAGTGGAGTAGAGTGTGGCATTGTGAAGAAGAACTTAGTGAGTTAGTATTTATAACAAATGCAAGTCAAGTCAAGAAGTGCAGTGTGGACATTTTGGGACTTTGGGTCTCTGCACACACTCTCTCTCTCTCTCTCTCTCTCTCTCTCTCTGTCTCTCTGAAAAACATTAATTAAAATGTTATTAAAATGTCAATATATAGCATCATACAATGATTTTGAAACATTTCTTGACACCAGAACATTTTTAACACTTTTTAACACTAACATTTTCTCAGGTAAAACGGAGAGTTCTAATGAATATTTATAGTTATCCATTATAAATTCTTATATTTATTGCATATATAGTGTTCAGCAGGTTGGTAATTAATGAGCTTTTTGCATTAACTATTTCAACAGTAGAAAATGTCCTACAGGCAGGAAAATGTTAGATATTCAATAATTCATGTTAGATGTTTTCTTATTTTTAATGTGATAAAACAAACCATAATACTAGTGCAATACAAACAGAAAGATCAACAAGTGCATGAATGGATTTATTCTTAAATTGTAAAATAACTCACAAAAGAATGTTGGCATTTATGAAAATCCAGTACATGTTGAAAAATATTCATACCCAATTTGTGTCTAATTTTTCTTGATTGTTTGGTCTTTTATAATTTGCAATGAGTTACGGCACTTTCATATATGAATAATTTATGTTTTATTAATTTATGTATTTAATTACACTAATTCAATTTAATGAAAATTTTGAGAAATCTGCTCAATTTATGTTAATGGAATTAGCTAGAAAAAACTACTTATACAAAGAACATACTACATATTGGAAAATAAATAGTAAATATAAATATATACAAAATGCAAGACAACATGAACACATAAATGAAGCACTGTAATCTGCATCTTCTTTTAATGTTGTGCCACATGTTCTTTGATTACTGTCTGATTGTAATGAACCTCCCGTAGCACCAGAAGTAGAATCCAGAGATTATTTCAATTCAATTCAATTTTATTTGTATAGTGCTTTTAACAATGAACATTGTCTCAAAGCAGCTTTACAGAACATAGGAAACAAAAAAACATAGTGTAAAAAGTCCTAGATATTAGACAAAATCATCCCTAGTGAGCAAGCCTGTGGCGAGTGTGGCAAGGAAAAACTTCCTTAGATAGTATGAGGAAGAAACCTTGAGAGGAACCAGACTCAAAAGGGAACCCATCCTCATTTGGGTGACACAGGAGAGTATGATTATAGATTATTCTAAACACTGAAGAGTGTCATATGAACAATGTCCTTTCTGCAGTTATGTACATGTATTATTGAAAAACAGAGCATACAATCCAAAGCTGTTTGCAAAACATGTAGGTCAAATACACAGGCAAAGTTTATAAACTGGTAGGGCGGTCAGCATCAAATCAAATCAAATCAAATCTCTTTATTGTCACATCATCAACAGCACAAGTGTAGAAGTGTGTGAAATTTTAGTGCAGCTCCAGACATTGCAGTTATAAAAGATACTGATAAGTACAGTAAAAAAAAAAGTTATATATATATATGTTGCATATAAGAATGTATGTTGCATTATTGTACAGTATGTACAGAACAATGGCATAAGAATTGTGCAGTATGTACAGTAACAATGGTATGAGATACACAGTATAATCAGTAATATTGCACAGGATGTCACAGTGTAATGTGTGTAGCAGCATGAATGTCGTGTACATACGCAGTGTACAGTGTGCAGTGTACAGGTACAGTATGTTCACGACTGTCGAGTATAAAGTGTGGTGCTTTCCGAGGTTAAAGGGTGAGTGATGTGTTGTGGTGTATTGTTGTATTGTGTCTGACAGCCTGGGGGGGAACATGCTAGGTAAACAGGCAAAGGTCCAAAAAGTAGCAAGGCAGGCAACGTGGCAAACAATCCAGAAGTCACAATTTAAAATACAAGTAAAACAGAACAATTGTCATACACAGGTACTTACCTGGAAAACAATGAACGGCTTGGTACACAGAGAACTATTAATACTTCGCAAGGAAAACATGCTTAATACTTAGGCAAGGGCTCCCTCTTGTGGTGTGGAGAGGGAAGTGCAGTGGAGGTTGTTACACTGATCTTGTCCGTGTTAAGCTACAGTATGCTGTACAATCCCTACAGTTCTATCATCAGGGCACTTATGACACTCCCACACCCTCATGGCACCAGGCACATGCATTCTGGCCAAATGTTGCAGAGAAACTTTATTTTGCATAAGAAAAGCAGCTTCAGTGTGTGACGTGCCTGCAGTCACCTAAGCACATTAGATACATTTTTTTCCTGCATTTTGTTTTGTTTTGTTTTCTGTTCTTTTTCCTTTTTCTTCTTTTTTACTCATTGTCCAAAACAGTAGACTATCCTGTTTAAAAATATACAAAAATTCTGTTTATAATTCGACAAAAAAACTATGTGGATACTACAGCATGTATTTACACCACTAAGGATCTTGTATGAAATTAAACATAATTGACTGAATAAAACCACTATAAATTACTTTGTGTTCAGCTGGTTAAAAAAACATTGCAAAAATAACTAAAAATAGAGACTGTTATGTTTAATAAAAAATAGAGACTAAATAGAGATGACTAAAAAAGGAAAGCAGACTGGGAAGGATAATTGCTGCTAAAGTCATGAAAAACAGCCAAAAACTTTGGACTAACTTATGCAAACCTCTCTGTTACTTTGACCTACTTTACATAAAACTTTGATTAAACCAAATCAGAGTCTGTGTGGAAGTGTATGGAGATGTGAACAGGCTACACAAACTTAAAATTTTAGTAGTTTTTTTTATAGTTTAAATATCGGGTATATTTTAGTATTTGTCTTAAAGCATTTTCCAACAATTACACTTTTTTATTAACTAATGAACAACACTATTTAACTATTCATGGTTAGATTTCATGCTACAGAACATCTGCAAGTCTTCAGAACAGAGGAGTTTCTGGTTTCTTTATAACATGACAAACAGCAATTTTTGTCTCATTAATCTGAATAGAAAAAAGAGTCTGCTGTGGTAATGAATATTCGTAACTGCTAATAACAGTAATAACAGAAATCATATTCTATATAGGGAAAATTACAACAAAGTGCTATAAATAAACATCTCCTAATAGAAAACTTCAAGTTAATACCTGCACATTCCACAGATGACATTGAGTTCTTGGAAATTTGGAGGACAAACCAACAATTAGAACTCTTTTTCATGTTCCTCAAACCATTCCTGAACAGTTGTTCCAGTAAGGCATGGAGCATCAGCATGCTGAAAGAAGCTGTTGCCATAAGAGAATACGGTTGGCTATGAGGTTGGCCATGATCAACATAACGTGGTGCTGTGGAGAGTAATTGGCGTATGATATCAAAGTACCACAAAAGCTATTTTAAAGCATATGGAGCAGTCTGTTCTTCCAGTAGGCTACTTTGATGTCATAAACCGATCGGTCTGTGAAGCACTGCATGAAGTCAAACACATTAAATGATGTGCTTGGCCATGGAGTTTCTCTCAGAGGCAGATTAAAACAAGCAACAAAGAAAGTAAACGTGTAGAATTCATATTTAACATTTTCAGCTGTGAGTTTTCAATGTCATAACTTCATGGTGTGAGGTTTTATTGCGTGTGATGGAAGCGGGAAGAGCGCGTTGTCCTGCAGGCAGCTGACCACAGAGCGCGAGCGTCCATCAGGATACAAAAAAAAAAAATCTTAAGATTCTACAAACACGCCCTTCTTCTACTTACGCACTTGTTTTGAGTGTAATGGATAAAACATATTGTGCCTAAAAGCTATTTTAAGCCATTGTTATAATATTATAGCAATATGTAAAAATTTGTTTATGGACTGGTCAAATGGATCTCCAACTTCCTGCGAGACAGACCTCAGGCAGTACGGGTGGGCAATCATGTCTCACCCTCACTCACCCTCAGCACTGGAGCCCCCCAGGGTTGTGTTCTGAGCCCCCTGCTGTACTCTCTGTACACCTTTGACTATGTGGCCACTTCCAGCTCCACCAACATCGTGAAGTTTGCGGACGATACTGTGGTGGTGGGCCTGATCTCCAATAACGACGAGATGGCCTACCTAGAGGAGATTAAAAACCTGGAGACATGCTGCCAGGTCAACAATCTCCTCCTGAACGTCAGCAAGACTAAGGAGCTGATAGTGGACTTTAGCACAAAGCAGGAGAGGAATTACCAGCCCCTCACCATCAACGAGACCCCAGTGGAGAGAGTGGACAGTTTCTGGTACCTAGGTGTCTACATCACGCAGGACCTGACATGGTCCTGTCATGTTAACACCCCGGTGAAGCAGCGTCTTTATCATCTTAGACGCCTGAAGGACTTTAAACTGCCCTCAAAGGTGCTAAAGACATTCTACACCTGCACCATTGAGAGCATCCTGATGGGAAGTATCACAGCCTGGTTTGGGAACAGCACCAAACAGGACAGGCAAGCTCTCCAGAGGGTGGTGCGATCAGCAGAGTGTACCATCTGCACCGAGCTTCCTGACCTGGACACCATATACAGCAAGCGGTGCTGGACCAAGGCCAGGAAGATTATGAAGGACCTCAGCCATCCCAAAAATGGCCTCTTCTCTCTGTTGAGGTCAGGGAAATGTTTCCGTTCCTTGAAGGTGAACACAGAGAGAATGAGGAGGAGCTTCTTCCCGCAGGCCATTCGGGCCCTCAACCAGTACACCTAGGATCTGGACTTTCTAGTCTTACCCCCACACAACATAACATTCTACCTCAGCTGATTGTTGCACATGCGAATATTGCACTACTCTGTACACACAATAACACTCACTGTACATCTTCTCTGTACATCTTTGTGTGTGCACTGCACTGTCACTTTACTCCCTGTTAAACTGGACATTATATTTTGCCTCATATACACTTCTACAATATATTTATATATTTATCTTACATATGCACACTGTATATACTATACTCTTTTGCAACACCATTTCAATGTTGACCATTTTATCTACATATATTCATATACTGTATCTTCTGTACATTATAGAGTCTACACATATATTTATTTATATTGTTTTATTTTTCACATATACTATACATATACTATATTGTACTATATATACAGTATATATATATATATATATATATATATATATATATATATATATATATATATATATATATATATATTTTGTTTTTGCTTTATATTTTTACACGTTTATTTTTGTTATATATACATACATAGACATATATTTGCATATGCATATCTGACAGTTGATTTTCAAGTTTACCATATTAATTTTTTTTCCCTATTTTTCCCTATACTTCTTAACTATATCCCCTATCTTTCATGTCCACACATTTTCTTTTTTTACTCTTTCCTCTTTTATGTAAGACAGTTGTAAAAAGCATTTCACTACATGTCGTACTGTGTATGATTTCGTATGTGACAAATAAAACTTGAATTTGAATTTGAATTGGCGCTAACATTTTTATGGCTCAGTTATTAATAGTTTTTACATCATACGCGTTTGATCGTTACTGTAGCACTTATGTCACGTTTACAGTATATATTCTCTAAAACACTTCTAAATATGAAATATATCTATCTATCTGAACATGGTCTCTGTTTAATAATCACTGCGGCATCTCCCTCCTGCAGCCCGCTGCTATGTACAGTACTGTAAACTCGTGCTCTCTGAAGCTCGCTGGACCAAACAAGCAGATGCGCATCCGCTGACTTTTGTTGCTTAAGGGTCGGTGCAAGTTTTTGATTTGATATCTTTTATTAGCTCATTTTTAAGAAATGCAAAACTTCTGTCAGGGAAACGTACCTCCTTGGAGGAATGGAGCAATGAGTTTTGGGCATACTCGGCCCAAGGGAGAAACTCACTCCAACAATGCTGTTCGCGACTGCAATAAACTCTCAGGAATCTTCCCAACTCTTGATTCAATTGCTCAGCTTGACCATTAGATTGGGGGTGATATCCGGAGCTGAGACTGACGTTAATACCGAGGTGCCTGCATAACTCCGCCCACACTCTAGAGGTAAATTGTGTGCCCTGATCTGAGACGATATCCTCTGGGAGGCCATAGTTTTGGAACACTTTCTGGAAGATGGCTTGGGTGGTCTCCATAGCAGTCTGTAAACCTTTTATGGGTACAAGCTTACAGGCCTTTCAAAACCGGTCAATCACCACCTTGGGATTCTGGGAAATCGACGGACACGTGAGACCAGGGGCGTCGTGGGATCAGTAGAGGTTCTAGCAGACCCTCTGGTAGCTGGCGGCTTGACCGGGATTGGGCGCAGGCTGAACAAGACTGGACATAATCCACAACGTCATCATGGAGAGAAGGCCACCAGAATCTCTGTCGTAACAGCTGGGTGGTTCTGTGGATGCCGGGGTGTCCAGAACTTGGATTTTCTTGGGCCCACTGTATTATTCTTTGATGGAGAGTGGAGGGAACATATAACTTAGAAGGTGGAGTGTTCGGGGGAGGAGCTTCGGTTGAGTGAGATTGTTCAGTCTCCTCCACTATGTTCCATTGTATTGGGTCCACTAACACAGATGGAGGGAGGATAGTGTCAGGGCACGTGGGTGTATTGAGAGTCTCATGAAGTCTCCGAGACAGGGCGTCAGCCTTCCCGTTCTTGGAACCAGGATGATAGGAAACAGAGAACCTGAACCTGGTGAAAAACAGGGCCCATCTGGCTTGGCGGGGGTTGAGGAGTTTGGCTTCTCGAAGATTTGCGAGGTTTCGGTGATCCATGAGAAGCAGGAATGGATGGCGGGCCCCCTCCAACCAGTGTCTCCATTCCTCCAAGGCTGCCTTTATGGAGAGCAGCTCCCTATTCCCCACATCATAGTTGACCTCAGCTAACATGAGTTTACGAGAGAAGGCGGCGCATGGGTGGGCTTTTCTGGAGTCTGGTTGGCGTTGAGAAAGCACCGCCCCAATACCGCTATTAGAGGCATTAACTTCTACAACAAATGACAGCTCGGGATTAGGATGGCAGAGTATGGGAGCAGAGGAGAAACTTTGCTTGAGTCTTCGAAATGCCACTCTGGCTTGATCAGTCCATTTCAGTGTCTTGGGCTTGCCTCTTAGAAGGGAGGTCAGAGGGCCTGCTACAGAACTGTAATGGCAGATGAATCGCCAGTAGAAATTCGCAAATCCCAAAAACGTTGCAGTTCTTTGATGGTGGTGGGTTCTGGCCAGGATGTGATGGTCGATACCTTTGCCTGATCCATCTCCACTCCTCTTTGAGAGATCACATATCCCAAAAACATGATAGAAGAATGATGAAATTCACACTACTCTATCTTGACATAGAAGTTGTGTTCAGCTAGGCGGTGAAGGACTGCATAAACATGTGAGATGTGTTGTTCTAGGTTGTTAGAGTAGATCAGGATGTCATCAACATAAGCTACGACAAATCTGTGGAGCATATCTCTGAATACCTCATTAACAAGTGACTGGAAGACCGCTGGGGAATTTGTAAGTCCATAAGGCATGACCTGGTATTCATAATGTCCGTGAGTCGTATGGAATGCAGTCTTCCATTCATCGCCCTCCTTTATCCGGATCAGGTTATATGTGCTGCGTAGGTCTAGTTTTGTGAATATTCTCGCCCCCTGTAACTGTTCGAGGGCCTCAGGAACCAAGGGAAGTGGATAAGGATAGGGAACTGTTATGGCTTTCAGACCTCAATAATCAATGCATGGTCGAAGGTCCCCATCCTTCTTCTCGATGATGAAAAACCCTTCTGCAGCAGGAGACATAGACGGATGGATGTATACAGCTGCAGGACCTCTTCAATATATTCCTCCATGGCGCTTTTCTCAGGGAGTGAGAGGGGGTAAACGCGGCTCTTGGGTGGCATGGCATTAGGAAGAAGTTCTATGGTGCAATCCCACGGCTGATGAAGGGGTAACTTGGCAGTCCTTTCTTTACTGAAGACTTCTTGGAGATCACTATACTCTTTGGGGAGTGTTATTGAGGGGGATGACTCTGGACTCTCGACGGATGTAGATAGGCATGGGCATGATAAGTGCATGTAAAACCAGTTCTCTCGACAGAAGGTGGACCATTTTCTTAATTCCCCCTCTTTCCAGGAGATAACAGGGTCATGGAGCTGTAGCCAGGGAAGGCCTAAGACAATGGGGTTAGATGGTGAAGTGATGACAAAGAATCTTAGTTTTTCACGATGAAACAGTCCGATTTGGAAGTCCAAGAGTGGGGTTTGGTGAGTAAGGAGGCCTTCTCCAATGGGCTGATCGTTGATGGTGGTTACTTTCAATGGTGGGGTGCATGGAATGGTGGTTAAGTGGAGTTCATGCACCAGGCTGCTGTCTATGAGGTTGACTGCTGAACCAGAGTCAATTAGCGCTGAGATTGAGAAATGAGAGTCATTCAGGAACATGAACGCCGGTAGGGAGACTCTAGAAGCCAGTTTAACAATCTCTACCTGTGATGTGGTAGGTTTCACTGGGCATTGAAACACTTTGTGATCAGGCTGTCTGCAGTAGAAACATAACTGGAGCTGTGTACGATGCTCACGCTCATCTTTAGAGACATGTGACCTCCCTAGTTGCATGGGCTCAGCTGTTTCTTCCCTGGGGCTGTGGAATTTCATGAGGGGGCATGGCTTAGAGCATGGTGTGAAGGCTGGAGGTCAGTGCTGACGTCAGAGGTTGTCAAGCCAAATGACAGTGGAGATATACTGGGACAGTGTCACATTATTCTCCCAGCATGCCATTTCCGCTTTCAGACCCGGATTGAGACTTTCGCGAAACACCGCCATAAGTGCTGTCTCGTTCCACCCTGACTGAGCTGACAGCGTGCGGAATTTAATGGCAAAATCCGCCTCTGTATCCGACCCCTGATGCAACTCAAGCAACTGCACGGAAATGTCCTTTCCTCCCGCCGGATACTCAAAAACTTCCCTGATCAGATTGGTGAAATAATCAGCTGAAGTCTTGACTTGAGGATCAGAATCCCACACAGCTGAAGCCCAGTCTAGTGCTTTGCCCATCAGTAAAGAAAGCATGAACGCACACCTGATGGTTTCGTTGTCGTAGATTTCCAGCTGCTGCACGAAGAAGTTGTCACACTGGCGTAAGAATCCGCGGCAGTGATCGGCGGAGCCATCAAACTTCTCTGGTAGGTAAAATCGGGGTAATCCACTGCATGATGGTGCTGCTGGTTCTGGTGCATTGTTGGCGGCTGGAAGCTGTTGCTGGAGTTGGGTGTTGGCGGCTTGTAGCTCTGCCACCTGATCCTGATATACACGAATCATGTGTCCCTGGCGGATGATGGTGGCACAGAGATCCGCTGGATTCTCGACTGGCGAAGTATCCTGTAATGAAGCATACGAGGCTCGCGTAGTAGAATCCATTCGCAGATCTTTATTCACAAAATCGGCAGGCAAAAGATGGTATCGATATGGGATAGCAAAAGGGTCAAAAACCAGAAAGCAAACACACTGTAAACCAAACACAAAACCAAACTCATAGTCAATAAGCAAGGCAGGCAAGGATCATACACGAAGTAAACCATACAGCAATGACTCAAAGCTTGGAATGTGACACAAGAAAATGATACTTCGCGTGGAACAGAGGGAGCACGCTGCTTAAAAGCTCTAGAGAACCAGAAATGAGTTCATGGCAGTCAATATTCGGGGGACGGCTCCCTCTGATGTTCTGGCTGTGTGGGTTGTGACACTTCTACGTTCGTTCTTATTTATGCCCGTTATATAATAAAACCAAGGGTCCGCAGCAACCACCAGCCGGACCGCCTCCTGCACCCAACCCGATCGCTGAACTGGCAGCCTCGCTACTGGAAACTATACTGTCTGCTGCGACTCCTCCGGTCTGTCAAACCAGCACTATACTCGGGTGAGGTATCGGAATGTGCCGTATTCTTAATGCAAGGTCAACTTTATTTCGATTTTGTCCCTCAGCAGTTCCCCAACGACCGTGTGAAGATTGCCTTCATGCTATCCTTACTGTCCGGTGAGGCTTGATGCTGGGCAGAGGTGTTGTGGACATACGAGAGCCCAACACTCACCTCCCTGGATAGCTTCCAGGAACACTTCAAAGCAGTCTTCCGCGTGAGTGCTTCCGCCCTCTCAGTCCACGATGAGCTGTTTGCCCTGCGGCAAGGAAAGAACACTGTCCATGAGTATACGCTGCAATTCCACACACTCATGGCCTCTAGTGGTTGGAATGAAGCGGCACTACTCGCGGCTTACTGGCGAGGCTTACGGCCCGAGGTCCGACGGCAGATGGCTATTTACAATGATTCTGCCAGCCTAGAGTCCTTCATGCTGAAGGCGCAGAGCGTGTCACAACATCTCACTGCGGTCACTGTTGAAGGAAACTACACATTTGATACCTCACCCCAAGAGGATTTCTCTGCACCAGAGCCCATGCAGACGGATGAATACCATCTATCCACAGGCGAAGGTCAACGCCGTCTTCTGCATGGACTCTGCTTATACTGCAGGGAAGCAGGTCACTCCATCCCTACTTGTCCAGTCTGGCTCCAAAGCCCAGTGGTGAGTACAATCCATTTAAATTCATTACTGTTCAACCCCCGTTACCATGAGGCTACTCTGATCGTCGACTCTTGCTCCTATACAGTGCAAGTTCATCTCCTCCCAGGTTCTATCCGCCTGCCAACATCCGGTAGAGTGAAGGGAGTATCGACCAGTGGAGCAACTACTGTCTCCAGGCCTGTCTGCGTGCACTTCCAGTCGTGGGCCATGGGATCAGATTACAGGAACTTAAATGCCCTAGGCCCTAGGGATCGATTACAGGAACTTAAATGCCCAAACGGTAAAGTTCGCCTACCCCCTGCCACTGGTCCCTGCGGCACTCGAGGAACTTCGAGGGGCTTGCGTTTTTACCAAGCTTGATCTATGGAGCGCATATAACCTGATATAACCGCCAAGCGATGAGTGGAAGACGGCCTTCATCACACCTGCCGGACATTATGAATATCGTGTCATGCCCTACGGTCTCGCCAACGCACCCTCTATTTTCCAGAATTTCATGAATGAGATTCTCCGGGACATGCTTCATTGGTTCGTGATGGTGTATATCGATGAGATCTTAATTTATTCTCCCAACCGAACCGAGATTTCAGTTCATGGTCACTTATCGCCCAGGGCATAAAAATATCAAAGCCAATGCCCTGTCACATGCCCATGCTCCGGACCAGAAGTCAGAAGAACCAGAGCCCATATTACCACCAGAGCTCTTGGTCTGTCCCATTCTTTGGTCCCTTGACAAAGAGATCCATGCCGCCACCTCGGAAGAACCCGCTCCACCTGGAGGCCCGGAGGGGAAAATTTACATGCCCACATCCCACCGTTTACTCCTGCTGGACTCGCTGCACTCCTCTCTGGGCTCTGGACATCTGGGCAGACAGAGAACCCTCTCACTCCTTAGGAACAGGTATTGGTGGCCTAACATGGCCCGAGAGGTTGCGCAATTCGTGAAAGGATGCTCGGTCTGTGCCATCATTTCCACGCCATGCCAGCTACCTGAGGGCAAGCTCGTTCCACTTCCAATTCCCCATCGGCCCTGGTCGCATGTGGGGATCGATTTTGTCACCGACTTGCCCTCCTCCGAGGGTTACACCACCATTCTCGTCATGGTAGATCGGTTCTCTAAAGCGTGCAAACTCATTCTGTTCAGAGGTTTACCTACTGCCTTAGAAACGGTGGAAGCCCTCTTCCACCAAGTCTTCCAGTACTATGGCATATCAGAGGACATCATATCAGACAGAGGGACCCAATTCAAGATTCAAGATTCAAGATTCAAGAAGCTTTTATTGTCATTTCAACCACATATAGCTGGCGCAGTACATAGTGAAATGAAACAACGTTTCTCCAGGACCTGGTGCTACATAAACATACAACAACAAGTTCAACACAAGACAACAAACAACACCACAGAGCTAGGACAGAAGTTTGTCTTAGCCACGTAAAGTGCACAGTGTGCAGCTAGGTGCAAACAGAGCATAGACAAGACAGTGCAAAAAGACAATAAATACAATAAAGACAACACAAAAGAACACAGGACACTTAGCGCAGAAAAGAAATAAAAGAACGTGTACTAGAATGTAAGTGAAATAAAATAGATAAAGTGAAATGATGTAAAAAATAAAAAAAAATTATTGTGCAAAAATACACAGCAGTGGTTGAGGTAGTGCAAATAGAATAAACATAAATATAACTATAGCAGCAGATGACAGGTAGTGCAGTATGTCATGAACAGTATAAATTATGTGTGTGTGTGTGTGTGTGTGTGCGTCCACACAGTCAAGAGAGAGTGTGTGTGTATCTGTGTGTGAGAGAGACAGAGAGTTAATATACAGTTCAGTCCTGAGTGAGTGTGTGTGTGTGTGTGTGTGTGAGAGTGTAGAACAGTTCAGTCCCAGGTGTTGAGGAGCCTGATGGCTTGAGGAAAGAAACTGTTACACAGTCTGGTTGTGAGGCCCGAATGCTCCGGTACGTCTTTCCAGATGGCAGGAGGGTGAAGAGTGTGTGGAGTGTGTAAGAGTGTGTGTGAGGGGTGTGTGGGGTGTGTAAGAGTGTGTGTGAGGGGTGTGTGGGGTGTGTAAGAGTGTGTGTGAGGGGTGTGTGGGGTGTGTAAGAGTGTGTGTGAGGGGTGTGTGGGGTGTGTAAGAGTGTGTGTGAGGGGTGTGTGTGGTGTGTAAGAGTGTGTGTGAGGGGTGTGTGGGGTGTGTAAGAGTGTGTGTGAGGTGTGTGTGGGGTGTGTAAGAGTGTGTGTGAGGGGTGTGTGGGGTGTGTAAGAGTGTGTGTGAGGGGTGTGTGGGGTGTGTAAGAGTGTGTGTGAGGGGTGTGTAAGAGTGTAACAATGCTGTTAGCTTTGCGGATGCAGTGTGTGGTGTAAATGTCTGTGATAGAGGGGAGAGAGACTCCGATGATCTTCTCAGCTGTCCTCACTATCCGCTGAAGGGTCTTGTGATCTGAGACGGTGCAGTTCCCAAACCAGGCAGTGATGCAGCTGCTCAGGACGCTCTCGATGGTCCCTCTATAGAACACAGTCAGGATGGGGGAAGGGAGATGGGCTTTCCTCAGCCTCCTCAGGAAGTAGAGGCGCTGCTGGGCTTTCTTGGTGATGGAGTTGGTGTTGAGTGACCAGGTGAAGTTCTCCGCCAGATGGACACCAAGGAATTTGATGCTCTTGACGATCTCCACAGAGAAGCCATCGATGGACAGCGGAGAATGGTCACACTGTGCTCTCCTGAAGTCAACAACCATCTCTTTGGTCTTGTCGACGTTCAGGGAGAGGTTGTTGGCTCTGCACCAGGCTGTTAGATGTTGCACCTCCTCTCTGTATGCTGACTCATTGTTCTTGTTGATGAGATCCACCACGGTCGTGTCATCAGCGAACTTGACGATGTGGTTGGAGATGTGCATTGCTGCACAGTTGTGAGTCAGCAGAGTGAACAGCAGTGGACTGAGCACACAGCCCTGAGGCGCTCCAGTGCTCAGTGTGGTGGTGCTGGAGATACTGTTCCCGATCCGGACTGACTGAGGTCTCCCAGTCAGGAAATCCAGGCTCCAGTTGCAGAGAGAGGTGTTCAGGCCCAGGAGACTCAGCTTCTTAATCATCTGCTGAGGGATGATTGTGTTGAATGCTGAACTGAAATCTATGAACAGCATTCGAACGTAGGAGTCCTTACAGTCCAGGTGTGTGAGGGCCAGATGGAGGGTTGTGGTGATGGCGTCTTCCGTGGAATGGTTAGGACGATACGCAAACTGCAAGGGGTCCAGCGAGGGTGGTAGCTGTGACTTGATGTGCCTCATGACGAGCCTCTCGAAGCATTTCATCACGATTGGTGTGAGTGCAACGGGACGGTAGTCATTGAGGCAGGAAACCGTGGACTTCTTTGGCACAGGGACGATGGTCGTTGTCTTGAGGCACGTAGGGATGATGGAGCTGCTCAGTGAGATGTTGAAGATGTCAGTGAAGACATCTGCTAGCTGCTCTGCACACTCCTTGAGAACTCTGCCAGGAATATTGTCTGGTCCAGCAGACTTCCGTGGGTTAACTCTGCATAGAGTTCTCTTCACATCAGCCGTGGTGAGACAGAGCACTGGGTCATTAGGAGGAGGGATGGTCTTCCTCACTGTTGTGTTTCATATCCAAGGTATGGCGGGGCATCTTTAAGAAATTGAATGTATCAATAAGTCTCTCTTCCGGTTATCATCCATAGACTAACGGCCAGACTGAATGCAAAGTCCAGGAGATCGGATGTTACCTGCACGCCTACTGCCGAAATCACCAGAATAACTGGAGCCAATACCGGCCCTGGGCCGAGTATGCGCAGAATTCGCTTTGCCAGGAAGCCACAGGGCTCACTCCGTTCCAGTGTGTGCTCGGTTACCAGCCACCTCTGTTCCCGTGGTCTGGAGAACCATCTGAAATCCCTGCTGTAGACTACTGGTTCAGAGAGAGTGAGAGGGTCTGGGAATCAGCACATACTCACCTGCACCATGCCATGAGCCGGCACAAACATCAAGCCAATACCCGTAGGCGGGAGGCACCACTATCACGGATCTGCATGTATTTAAATGCCATACTCACCAGAGACAGCAGCGAGTATTGTAGATTGTTTAGAGATTGCATGCTTTCTTGAGTTATCTTTTGCAGGCCCTCCTCAGTTTCTCCTGCAGTGGCAGTTTCCTGAGTTTTTGGCATCTTCTACATTCATTCCTATTTATGCCCGTTATATATAATAAAACCAAGCCTGTTGAGTGCCTAATCTGATTCTTCTGGCTCTTCCTCTGCATACTCTGACAGCCTAATTAATGTTTAAGTATTTATTGGGTAAGGTTCGGGGTCTGTGTGGGGAGGGATTTTATTCTCATAATAATGCAGCATCCTGTCATGAGGCCTGAACACCAGAGGGAGCCATCGCCCGAATATTAACTGTTTCTGCTCACTTCCGGTTCAGTGACATATAAAAGCAGCACGCTATCTCAGTCTCATTGCGAAGCATTGTTTCCTTAGTGTTACCTGCCAAGCCTTGATTTATCGATTGTCTCATTTCCTCGTGTATGACCCTGCTGGTTTTCTTCTGACTTCGTTTTCTGGACTAGCGTTTTGGTTTTGACTGTTTCTTCATAGCTTTCTGGTTTTGACCCTGTTTTTTCCGTGACCTCGACCAAGATCTTAGCCTTTGGCCCTTTACATCATCCGTGAATGGATTCTAATACTCCTACGTCTGACGGGACGTTACAGAATGCTTCGCCAGAGATGAGTCCAGCGGATATGCAAGCGGCGCTATGGCGACAGTGAGTCCTTATTCAAGCTTACCAGGCGGAGGTCGACGCGCTGAAGGCAGCTAACCAACAGCTCCAGCAGCAGCCACTGGATCAGGCAGCAGCCGCTGCACCAGCGTATGATGCTCACTGCGAACTTCCTCGTTTTGCTCTACCTGAGAAGTTCGACGGATCCGCCGATCGTTGCCGGGGTTTTCTTCGTCAGTGCGATAACTATTTCGCTCACCAACCTGAGGCATACCGCAACGAAAGAACCAGGTGCGCGTTTATATTATCCCTGCTAACCGGTAGAGCGCTAGATTGGGCAGCAGCAGTTTGGGACTCCGACCCCCAAGTTAAATCATCCGCGGGTTATTTCGCTAATTTAATTAAGGAAGTGTTTGAATACCCGGCGGGCGGCAAGGATGTTTCCGTTCAGCTGCTGGAATTACGCCAGGGGAGGGACACAGCCGCAGATTACGCTATAAAATTCCGCACGTTGGCAGCTCAGTCGGGATGGAATGCTACTGCTCTCATGGCGGTTTTCCGCGAGGGGCTCAACCCGGATTTACAAGCAGAAATGGCACGCCACGACACAAACATCACGTTGTCCCAATATATTTCCACTGCCATCTGTCTGGATAACCTGCGTCGCCAACACCGACCTACAGCCACCACCTCACGCCCCCTGCCGCGTTATAAAATGGAAGTGCGACCGTACACAGAGGATCATTCTGAACCCATGCAACTGGGAAGGGCACGAGTCACAGCGGAGGAGCGTGAACGGCGTACTAAACTCAACCTCTGCTTCTACTGTGGAAAACCCGGTCATAGAGTGCTCCGATGTCCTGAAAAATCATCTACGCCACAGGTAGAAAACATAGTACGCTTATCCAAAGTTTCTCTTCCGGCATATCTTCTCCTTGCTCATTCTCAGTTTTTTGTCACAGCATTAATTGACTCAGGCTCGGCGGTCAACCTCATGGACGAGACGCTGGTGCGCGATCTTCACATCCCCACAGTCCCATGCATACCCCCGCTCAGAGTGACTGCCATCGACGATCAGCCCATCGGAGGGGGTCTCATTTCTCAGCAAACCCAACCTATTGACCTCCAACTCGGATTATTCCATCATGAACGTTTATCTTTCTTTGTCATCTCCTCCCCGTCCAACCCCATAGTGCTGGGCCTTCCATGGCTACAGCTTCACGACCCAGACATTTCCTGGAAGGACGGTGACCTCCGAAGGTGGGCCCCTTTCTGCATAAAGAACTGTTTTTTGAATCACACTCCACGTCCATGCCTCGCTACTTCTATTGAAAGCCCAGCTTCGTCCAGTCCCACTTTGCTCCCTCCTGAATACTATGACCTACGTGAAGTTTTTAGTAAGGAAAAGGCAACCAGGCTCCCACCACACAGACCATGCCACTGCACCATAGAACTCCTCCCCAATGCCGTCCCACCTAAGAACCGAGTTTACCCTCTCTTCCCTTTTCATCCCAGAAAAAAAGGCTATGGAGGACTACATCGAAGAGGCCCTTGCAGCAGGTTATATACGGCCCTCTACATCTCCGGCGGCGGCGGGCTTCTTCTTTGTGGAAAAGAAGGATGGAGGGCTCCGCCCATGCATTGACTATCGCGGTTTGAACGCTATCACCGTGCCTTACCTTTATCCTCTCCCCTTAGTTCCAGCCACCCTTGAACAGCTACAAGGGGCCAAAGTATTCACTAAACTCGATCTACGCAGTGCCTACAACCTGATCAGGATAAGAGAAGGAGACGAATGGAAGACTGCTTTCCACACCACTAATGGACACTACGAGTACCTAGTCATGCCTTACGGACTCACTAACGCCCCGGCGGTGTTTCAATCCATGATAAATGAAATATTCAGGGACATGCTCCACAGCCACGTAATAGCCTACATTGACGACATTTTGATCTACTCATCAGACTTGAAACAACATGTTTCCCACGTTCGAGCAGTCCTCCACTGCCTGGCAACCCATAACCTCTTCGTGAAGTTGGAAAAGTGTGAGTTCCACCATTCCTCCATCACGTTTCTTGGTTACGTGATCTCTCAAAAGGGGGTGGAGATGGACCAGTCCAAAGTGTCCGCGATCATGTCCTGGCCTGAGCCCACCAATGTTAAAGGCCTCCAGCAGTTCCTGGGGTTTGCTAACTTTTATCGCCGTTTCATTCGGAACTATAGCACCATAGCCAGTCCTCTGACCTCGTTGTTAAAGGGTAAACCACAGAAACTAAAGTGGACTGATCAAGCCCGAACAGCCTTCGATAAGCTTAAGCACAGCTTCTCCTCCGCCCCTACACTCCGACACCCACGACCTGACTTACCTTTTACAGTAGAGGTGGACGCCTCGAACAGTGGGGTGGGAGCAGTACTCTCTCAACGCCAGCCAGAGTCCGGCAAACTACATCCATGTGCCTTCTACTCTCGAAAACTAACACCGGCAGAATTGAATTACGACGTGGGCAATAAGGAACTTCTAGCTATGAAGGTTGCCCTGGAGGAATGGAGACATTGGTTGGAGGGGGCAGCTCACCCGTTCCTCATACTCACAGATCATCGTAACCTTGCGTACCTCCGAGAAGCAAAGCGCCTCAATCCACGCCAAGCCAGGTGGGCCTTATTTTTCTCACGGTTCAAGTTCACAGTCACCTATCGTCCCGGCACGAAGAACGGGAAAGCAGATGCCCTCTCCAGAATTCATGAGGTCAGCGAGTCACCCTCACACCCTAGTAATATCCTCCCACCATCTGTTTTAGTAGCCCCCATTCGTTGGGATTTCATAGGAGAAATTGAAAGGGCTTACACCTCCGAGGCTCCTCCCCCAAATTGTCCACCCTCCAAACGTTATGTTCCCACCACGTTCTGTCTAAGACTGATCAGGTGGACGCATGAATGCCCCAGCTCCGGCCACCCAGGCATCCATTGTACGGCCCAATTGCTGCGTCAAACCTTTTGGTGGCCTTCTCTTCACCAGGATGTGGAAAAGTTTGTACGCTCATGCTCCATCTGTGCCCAGTCTCGAACCGAGTGCCATCTGCCTGAAGGTCTGTTGGAGCCACTACCCGTCCCACGCCGTCCCTGGTCTCACATCTCTATAGACTTTCTCACTGACCTCCCCGACTCACAGGGCTTCACGACCATCATGGTCATCACTGACCGGTTTTCCAAGGCATGCAAATTGGTCCCCATGAAGGGATTACCTACATCTATGGAAACCACCTTAGCCATTTTTCACAACGTATTCCGGAATTTTGGGCTCCCTGAAGACATAGTATCGGACTGGGGGCCGCAGTTTACCTCCAGGGTCTGGCAGGAGTTCTGTAAGCAGCTGAGAATCAAAGTCAGTCTGAGCTCAGGATACCACCCCCAATCTAACGGGCAAGCCGAACGTCTGAATCAAGAACTAGGAAGGTTCTTGAGGGCTTACTGCAGCAAGGAACAGCACCGATGGAGTGAATTCCTCCCATGGGCCGAATATGCTCAGAACTCCCTCACCCATTCCTCTACGGGGCTGACACCGTTCCAATGTGTTTTTGGCTATCAACCACCTTTGTTCCCTTGGTCCGGGGGGCCCTCAGACGTCCCCGCGGTTGACGAATGGTCCAGGCGAAGCCAGGAGATCTGGGAACGAGCCCATGTTCGCCTTCAACGGACTATACGTAGGCAAGTAATTCAAGCCAACCGCCGACGCCAACCCCATCCTACCTACCAAGTGGGTCAAAAGGTTTGGTTATCCACGCGCAACCTGAAACTCAAGCTGCCCTGTCGTAAGCTCAGCCCCAGGTTCATCCGTCCTTTCAAAATTATTCGCCAGGTTAATCCCGTCTAGTTTCGCCTAGAGCTGCCTGCCTCTTACCGCCTTGCACCCACTTTTCATGTATCCCTGCTCAAGCCCTATCACGAGCCACAGACCACGGGCCCCACTGCCCATGAGCCACCCCCTCCCCTGGACATTGACGGTTCCCTCACCTATCGGGTTCACACCATCCTTAACTCGCGTCGTCAGGGCTGCCGCCTCCAATACTTGGTGGACTGGGAGGGATATGGCCCGGAGGAGCACTGCTGGGTCAATGCAAACGACATCCTGGACCCCGCTCTCATAGACGAATTCCACCTGAACTTTCCCCACAGACCCGCTCCTCGCCCGAGGGGATGCCCTCGACGTCGAACACCTGGAGGTGTTCTTAGACGGGGGGGTTCTGTCACGAGGCCTGAACACCAGAGGGAGCCATCACCCGAATATTAACTGTTTCTGCTCACTTCCGGTTCAGTGACATATAAAAGCAGCATGCTATCTCAGTCTCATTGCGAAGTATTGTTTCCTTAGTGTTACCTGCCAAGCCTTGATTTATCGATTGTCTCGTTTCCTCGTGTATGACCCTGCTGGTTTTCTTCTGACTTCGTTTTCTGGACTAGCGTTTTGGTTTTGACTGTTTCTTCATAGCTTTCTGGTTTTGACCCTGTTTTTTCCGTGACCTCGACCAAGATTTTAGCCTTTGGCCCTTTACATCATCCACGAATGGATTCTAATACTCCTACGTCTGACGGGACGTTACACATCCACTTTTTATTTTTATAAATATAATCTTTTATATTCTGTTAATTATATCCTGTTAATCTACAAAAATACTGACATGCAAATAGTGTCTGCCAATATATATGTGACTTTACAACTATTTGCACTTAGTAAAAACAGCGTGCATACCTAATAAAATATGCTATTTTCACTTAGCACAAATCTATCACTATTTGCACTTGTAATTACACTTGTAGTGTAAAAAAATGTATCAAAGCCATTTGTACTTAGTGTGAATAGTATCTAATGCTATTTGAATTTGGCGTTAATAGGTGCTAAATAGCTGTTTGAGGAAAAAAGCTAAATAGCTTTCAGAGATGCAAATACAGTAATTTAAAAAAAGTTAAAATAACAGTATTAAACTCATGCAATATAGGAATTAAGTTGTAATGTTTTATTTATAAAGCCATATACATCAATGTGTTTGGAGTAATGTGAACAAGCACATGTTCAAAGCAGATAAGTTATATCTACCTTATTATTAAAACAGGTAGATGCTCATGCAACGAGTATAGTTTCACTTTTATGCATATTCTCAATGTAGCTTCAAGATTCAAGATTCAAAGAGCTTTATTAATCCCAGGGGGGAATTCCTTTGCCATGTTACAGTTGCTCTAATGAAAATAAAATATAAGAGAAAAAGAAAAATATAAAAATATGAAAATAAAATGCATTAAGTAGTTTTATTAATACATTAATTTCACTATACACAAATAGGCCTAATATATTATTCATCACTCTAAACACGTTAATGTAAATAATGACATTATTCTCTAAATATTACAAATTTAATCCCGTATTGCTACGAATCTCGTGATTTTTACTTTATTCTCATAGTGTTAACTTTATTCACGAAATATTACTACTTTGTCACAATTTTATTTAGTTTGACTTTTAATTTTTATCTTTGCACAGGCATCTTTAAAGTTGAACAAAAAAAGTTATGTGCAGATGGCGGGACAACACCAGCGCAATTAAGTATTTACAAAGCACATAAAAATACTTCGCAGATTTACACTCACACAGTCATGGGTAAATTTATACATATTCATTTAAAAATGTAAATATTACTATATATGTATTAAAGTATATATATATATATATATATATATATATATATATATATATATATATATATACTTTAATACATATATACTTTAATACATATATAGTAATATTTACATTTTATTGTAATATTTACAATATTTACATTGCCAAAAGTATTCGCTCACCTGCCTTGACTCGCATATACTCTCTGTCTCTCTCACACACAGATACACACACACTCTCTCTTGACTGTGTGGACGCACACACACACACACATAATTTATACTGTTCATTACTTACTGCACTACCTCTACCTGTCATCCGCTGCTATAGTTATATTTATGTTTATTCTATTTGCACTACCTCAACTGCTGCTTTGTATTTTACATCATTTCACTTTATCTATTTTATTTCACTTACATTCCAGTACACGTTCTTTTATTTCTTTTGTGTCCTGTGTTCTTTTGTGTTGTCTTTATTGTATTTATTGTCTTTTTTGCACTGTCTTGTCTATGCTCTGTTTGCACCTAGCTGCACACTGTGCACTTTAAGTGGCTAAGACAAACTTCTGTCCTAGCTCTGTGATGGTGTTTGTTGTTTTGTGTTGAACTTCTTGTTGTATGTTTCTGTAGCACCAGGTCCTGGAGAAACGTTGTTTCATTTCACTATGTACTGCGCCAGATATATGTGGTTGAAATGACAATAAAAGCTTCTTGAATCTTGAATCTTGAATATGAACTTAAGTGACATCCCATTCCTAATCCATAGGGTTCAATATGTCGTCGGTCCACCCTTTGCAGCTATAACAGCTTCAACTCTTCTGGGAAGGCTGTCCACAAGGTTTAGGAGTGTGTTTATGGGAATTTTTGACCATTCTTCCAGAAGCGCATTTGTGAGGTCACACACTGATGTTGGACGAGAAGGCCTGGCTCTCAGTCTCCGCTCTAATTCATCCCAAAGGTGTTCTATCGGGTTGAGGTCAGGACTCTGTGCAGGCCAGTCAAGTTCATCCACACCAGACTCTGTCATCCATGTCTTTATGGACCTTGCTTTGTGCACTGGTGCACAGTCATGTTGGAAGAGGAAGGGGCCAGCTCCAAACTGTTCCCACAAAGTTGGGAGCATGGAATTGTCCAAAATGTCTTGGTATGCTGAAGCATTCAGAGTTCCTTTCACTGGAACTAAGGGGCTAAGCCCAGCTCCTGAAAAACAACCCCACACCATAATCCCCCCTCCACCAAACTTTACACTTGGCACAATGCAGTCAGACAAGTACCGTTCTCCTGGCAACCGCCAAACCCAGACTCGTCCATCAGATTGCCAGATGGAGAAGCGCGATTCGTCACTCCAGAGAACGCGTCTCCACTGCTCTAGAGTCCAGTGGCGGCGTGCTTTACACCACTGCATCCGACGCTTTGCATTGCACTTGGTGATGTATGGCTTGGATGCAGCTGCTCGGCCATGGAAACCCATTCCATGAAGCTCTCTGCGCACTGTTCTTGAGCTCATCTGAAGGCCACATGAAGTTTGGAGGTCTGTAGTGATTGACTCTGCAGAAAGTTGGCGACCTCTTCGCACTATGCGCCTCAGCATCCGCTGACCCCGCTCCGTCAGTTTACGTGGCCTACCACTTCGTGGCTGAGTTGCTGTCGTTCCCAAACACTTCCACGTTCTTATAATACAGCTGACAGTTGACTGTGGAATATTTAGGAGCGAGGAAATTTCACGACTGGATTTGTTGCACAGGTGGCATCCTATCACAGTTCCACGCTGGAATTCACTGAGCTCCTGAGAGCGACCCATTCTTTCACAAATGTTTGTAAAAACAGTCTGCATGCCTAGGTGCTTGATTTTATACACCTGTGGCCATGGAAGTGATTGGAACACTATATATATATAGAAGAACTGTGTCTATTTCTTTCAGAATTTATTGTGGATGTTTTCGCACAATCACTACATGTGCACAAATTTATTGGACACTTTTTAATGTAAAGTGATAAATTACAAGCGTATTTAACAATAGTATTAAGACTACATAGCAAATTTTGAGTGATTATACTGTACACTGTGCTCTGGCAACCCAGTCTCACGCCATTACGTGCAGTAGTCACGTAATTTATGTATCTATTGATTCATGCACACTGACACGAATTGCCCATTTTTTTCGTGCCAGACAGCATGATTTTCAAAACACATTTAAATAGACATACAGTAAAATGTCTGTCAGCAAACAAAATCCGTAATAAAATATCCTGATAAATAAAACATTAAAAACACGAACATAAAAACGCCATAAAAAAAGAGTACAATTACTGTAAGGAAACAAAATCTGTTATAAAATACCTTGATCAAACGCCCTGATAATCTAGCCTTTAATTAATCAAACATAGAGAAGAAAAAAAAAACTGCCAAGTCCTGAGTGACAGGAAACCAATGTGTTGCAGGCACAAAAGACAATTCCCATAGAACTGAATTAGTGTGAAAAAGGGCAAGTCATGTCAGTGTGCACAAATTCAATAGATTAAATTACATGACTATTGCACGTAATGGCGTGAGACTGCATTGGCTCTGGCCAGAGTTGTACCATGTGCCACCTGGTGGAAATTCTGTGAAGTACAACACATGCATTTAAATACTAAAGGAGTATTTAACGACTTGATTTTGCCACATCTGTACAGGCCACATCTGTATTTAATGACTTGACTCATTTTGCCACATCTGTACAGGACTTGCAGAATCTTGCGGCACACTGTGGGCAGAATCGCGGCGTGCCGCGGGAAAAAGCGCTCATTTTTTAATGCCACAGCTGTACAGGAGTCAGCAGGGTCACTATGATCTCTCAGCTCTGTCTACAGCAAGCTGTGATGCTCTGTGTGATCTGACTCCTTTCTAGCAGAGCCAGCATTCACTTTCTCAGCAGTTTGCTCTGTAGTAGCTTTTCTGTGGGATCCATCCAGACAGGATAGCCTTCACCCTAATCAAAGTGTCATTGAACCTTGGGTGTTCATGACTCTGCCGTTGGTTCACTGGTTTTCCTTCCTTGGAGCCCTTTTGGTATGTATTAACCACTGCACACCAGTAACAGCACACAGGACCTGCTGTTTTGGAGATGTTCTGCCCCAGTTGTGAAGCCATCACAATTTAGCTGCTCACAAAGTCACTCAGATCCTTAAGCTTGCTATTTTTCCTGCATAAACACATAAAAATGGACTGGATCACACCCACTGACAGGTGAAACTGTAACAAGATAATCAATGTTATTCACTTTACCTGTCAGTGGGTCTAATGTTATAGTTGGTGAGTGTATATCAGAGATACAGTGAGTGCAATAAATAAAATGACGTCCATAAATAAATAAATAATTAAAAACTCTGCATGCGTTTGTGTAACTTGCAGCTTCTGAAGTTGTTCTGCCTGATTTCTAAACACTAATTTGCCCAGTTTTAGTATTAAATCTTTGCCACACATTTAACTCATTTGTAAATATGAGGCAAGATTCATTGAGCCCTTGTTATTTTAACTGGATCCTGCATGCCCTTTACATCCCATGAGAATGACACAAATGATGCCAGGACATGGTGGTGTGTCTGAGAGGTACAAGGCTAAGGGAGAAAAAAGAAAAGGAAAAACAAAAAAAGTCAGACATGGATTCTCAATTAAATACACAGGTACAAACAACAAATTTATCACTTATGTACACATTTTATGAAGTCCATAAATCATGCCTGAAAGTACCTCATAAATCATCCCTGTTTGTAGCTCCCAGATAATGCACACAAACAGAAACACAAGCAAGTTGTGTGAAGCTGATCAAGAAATGGACTGTGTAAAAAAATGAAAACATAAAAAATACATAGTTCACTGTTATAACTAGTAGTGCATTAGCTTTTGTCACTTAAATATTTCTTCTTATTAAGTATTAAAATCTCGAGTGATGGAGTGCTGGTAATATTGTGCAGCTGAAATTAGGAGGTAAACCATCAATGTTCTGTTTTTTATTTTCTTATGTGACCTTCAGTGGCCATTTTTCTCTTTAGTGATAAACTCAGCTGCTTTTTTGTTTTCCTTCAGGTAAATTGGCTTATGCAAACTTCCCTCTCCCTTTTGTCCTACATCACATAAACTCTGGTTAAAAACCAAATCTCAGCGGAGTCAAAAGGTTTGCACACCCTCAGGACATAACATTTAGTGCGTTTCTTAATACAGACATTCCTTCCTTACACTGAAATCCCATTTGACTTCAGCCAGGTAATTAAAGAGTGAATGTTATAACAGTGCTACATTTTTCTTTTTTTCAGTCAGAGCACAGGGAGCTACAGACAGATTGTGTGGAGGATCTGTGTGGGTATTTCTGTTACTGTTACTTCATCTACCAATAACAAAAATTCTTTAGAAATAAAAATGACATCCACAATGAAATAAACAACAAACAAACAAACAAAAACAGAGCCTCCAGCTTTAGAGAACAAGTTAGATCCAAGAAGCACAATATTTCTACTGCTGTACAATGAGAGTAATATAAAAGGAGCAGAGATGAGAAGGTATTTAAATCACACTCATTGTGTGGCCCACGGGCCGGATTTGGAGAGAAAAATATTTGGCCTGCGCTAATTTCAAATAGTGCTGTCAAGGTAATGTCAGCGTAAGCACATCACTAGCGCGAAAAGCATGACAGTTTAGTCTGATAGTGAAAACATGGTGAGTATGAAGAAAAGAAAAGTGGACACGGAAAATAGGCGATTCAAATGTGAATGGACAGAACAATTTTGTTTTATTTTGTCTGACCACCACAACGCAAAGCCAACATGTTTATTATGCACGCAGACTGTGGCAGTCTGTAAGGCTAATAACATGAAACGCCATTTCATTGCATTGCACAGAAATTTTAACTGTAATTATCCAGAGCATTCGGGGAGCCACAAACAGAAGGTAACACAATTGGTGGCAGCTTACAAGCAATCAGTTGCTGTTATTCACAAAACCAATTCCATGCAGGAAAATGCACCCGCAGCTTCCTTACGTGTGGCTTGGAACATGGCAAACGCCAAAAAGCAGTTCACGGATGCCGAATTAATTAAAAACTGTGCAGTTGACATGGTGGAGGAAGTTTTAACACACGAAGACAAAATAAAGAAAATGGTTGTGGAGCTATTACAGAAGGTGCCATTATCCGATTGCATGGCAACAAGAAGAGTAGAGACATTGGCGGGTGATTGTCTGTCCAATCTTTTATCTGACTTAAAGAAAGCTGAAGTCATGTCACTTGCAATAGACTTGTTTTGCGACCGAACCGACATTGAACAGCTGTCAGTGTTCGTCAGATTTTTTGATGGGAAGGTTTTCCGTGAAGAGCTGCTTTGTTTGCTGTCAATACTGGGACACCTAACCGGAGAAATCATTTTCAATGAACTGATGCAATTCTTTGAAAAGAATGGACTGGATTTAAGCAAAGTTATATCAGCTGTCACTGATGGAGCTCCGTCAATGGTTGGACATTACAGAGGTTTGATTAGCAGGCTAGCTGCTGTCAACCCAGCACTAATAGCATTTCACTGCATAATACATAAATCGGTATTGTGCGCCAAACTCTCTGGAAAAATGAAGTGTAAAAGTGGTAAAGTGAAGAGAAGAGCTCCAGTCAGGAAGAACAGTTGGCTTGGAGGCAGACATGGAGATCTTTGTTTGTTTGTTTGTTCATTTGTTTATAATACTCAACAGAAAAAGTTTTTGAATACAAAATGTTCATAATTGTTTAAATAAAACACACTACTGAATGAAAAAAATCAGATTTTTATGTTGTGCAAAAACAACAACAGCAACAACAACAACAATAATAATAATAATAATAATAATAATAATAATAATAATAATAATAATTGTAATAGCAGAGCAAACATTGTGGTCATAACATTGTGGTTGGTGGCCCTTGGCTTTGTACTGTTGGCAGATTTTGGCCCTTGGTGAAAACTAATTGAGGAACCCTGCACTAAAGGATGTCCAGGTGTTATACCCCGCCCTTGGCAGTTTAGAAAGGGTGAACACAGACTGTATCACTGTGTCACTGTTTCATTACAAAGCTATAAATTGGACTGAAGTAAGACCATTATTCTCATACTACCAGGTTAACTGCCTAGACAAATTTTCCTTAATATTTTTTTCTAATATTTTCTAATATAGTTTTTTTTTATTATTGTTTAAAAATTTTAACAAACAACTTGAATCCTCACCCCCTGATGACTTTTTATTTAAACGTTGTTTTTAACACCATGGACAGTGCTGATCAGTTGGGCCAAGGGGTGGAGTCAGAGGCGTGCCGGTGGGCCAATCAGAGCTGCCACTGTCTTCACTCACCCTTTGGGAGAAGATCAACCAGCCAGATGAAGCAGCCAACTTACAGAGGAAACAGTGGCTCATGCAGGTAGGACTAATGCTCTGGTTTGTGCTCTTCTTTCTTTCTAGAAAGCCCATAGCAAGGACGATGCCACTTAACCCATAGGAACCCATCTGGCTGAACTGCAGAGACACATTTACTCCCTTACCACACTACTGCTCCTCACTTGACCTAATTCCCCTTCTCACTCTGAAATTTATGCAACAAATTGCTTGCACCATTTCTTCACTAAACCTTGTTGTCAGGATAAACACTCATTGAGGTTTAACTTCTTTGAAACGAATGACCTGGCAGGTCATGTAGTAGACACCAAAATACTTTCTGGAATTGTTAGAAAAAGAAAATTTATTTCTGAAAAAAACACCAATGATCAAAATGCAGTGCATCCAGAAGGTATTCACAGTGCTTCGCTTATTTTGTTATATTACAGCCTTATTCCAAAATGGATTAAATTCATTATTTTCCTTAAAATGCTATAAACAATACCCCATAATGACAATGTAAAAAAAGTTTGTTTGAAATCTTTGAAAATTTATTTTAAAAAAAAAATCACAGGTACATAAGTATTCACAGCCTTTACTCAATATTTTATTGAAGCACCTTTGTCACCAATTACAGCCAAAAGTCTTTTTGACACCTGTGACACCTTTTTTTAGGCAGTTTCTCCCATTCTTCTTTGCAGGACCTCTCAAGCTCCATCAGGTTGGATGGGGAGCATCTGTAGACTTTTTCAGATCACTCCAGAGATGTTTGATCGGGTTCGGGTCTGGGCTCTGGCTGGGTCACTCAAGGACATTCATAGAGTTGTCCCGTAGCCACCCCTTTGTTATCCTGAACATGTGCTTAGATTCACTGTTCTGTTGGAAGATGAACCGTCGCCCCAGTCTGAGGTCCAGAGGGCCCTGGAGCAGGTTTTCATCAAGGATGTCTCTGCACATTGCTGCATTCATCTTTCTCTTGATCCTGTCTAGTCTCCCAGTTCTTGATGCTGCCACCACCATGCTTCACTGTATGGATGGTATTGGCTAGGTGCCTGGTTTCCTCCAGACATGACACTTGCCATTCAGACCAATGAGTTCAATCTTTGTTTCATCAGACCAGTGAATTTTGTTTCTCAAGGTCTGAGAGTCCTTTAAGTGCCTTTTTTCAAGCTCCAGGCAAGCTGTCATGCGCCTTTTACTGAGGAGTGGCTTCCATCCGGCCACTCTACCATACAGGCCCGATTAGTGGAGTGCTGCAGAGATGGTTGTTCTTCTGGAAGGTTGTCTTCTCTCCACTGAGACATCCTGGAGCTCTTTCAGAGTGACCATTTGGTTTTTGGTCACCTCCCTGACCTTCTCCCCCGATCGCTCGGTTTGGCTCATTGGCCTGCTCTAGGAAGAGTCCTGGTGGTTTTAAACTTCTTTCATTTACAGATGATGAAGGTCACTGTGCTCACTGGGACCTTCAATCCTGAAGAAAGTTTTCTGTACCCTTCCCCAGATCTGTACCTCGGTACAATCCTGTCTCAGAGGTCTACAGAGATGTCAAGAATGATCAGTGGAAATAGGATGCACCTGAGCTCAATCTACTACAGTTTATATGAAGGAAATTAGAAGACAATTGGATGATCATAGTTTTTATGAATGTTTATCTGTTGATCCTAGTAATAAACTGAAAGTGTATGTGCATTCTAGGTTATTGCAATTTTCAGAAAATTCAGTAAAAATGAGTATGAGTTCCTTAAAGTTGATTTTCGAGTTATTCGAGTTATTCCTCGAAAATATATACATCGAAACATATACATTGCCTAAGGTCCATAAGAGTTTGGATACCCCTTTGAATGGTCGTCCTGTAAGTGGTATCGGTAGTCTTACTTAGAATATTTCTTCTTTTGTGGATTTTTTTTATTAAAACGTTTGTACCCAAGTTGCCATCTTATATGAGAGACTCCATAGATTTTATTGAATCATTGCATGCTGTTGAAATTTCTGTCAATATTGTTCTTCTCGCTGCACTTGGTGTTCAGAGTTCATGCACTAACATCCCTCATGAGGATGGTTTATGGGCGGTCGGACAGTTTGAAGACAGATTGATATGAAACCTAGTACGGCATGTTTGTTGGATCTCATAAATATTGTCTTGACCAATAATTATTTTCGTTTTCAGAATGATTATTATGTGCAAGTGAAAGGAACAGCAATGGGTAGTAAAATGGCACCTAATTAGGCCTGTTTGTACATGGGTGCATTTGAAACCGAGTTTATTTTAAATGTATCAAATTCTTTCTTACCCCAGATAATATTTTACAAATGATATGTTGACGATATATTTATGATTACAAATTGTACACTTGCTGAATTGTTGATTTTTTTTTAACTATCTTAATTCTCTAACTGAATACTTGAATTATAACTAAATTACTTCTGTTATTTCTGCTTTATAGCTAAATTACTTCTTTCACTTCTGCTGCTATATTCACTGTCCTAAACCTGTTTCTATCCTTTTTTGCACCCACTGTCAAACAGTGTTTTTTGTGCAAGAGTCAGCATTATGTGTCTCGTTTGTCTGCACTGTATTGTCTTGTCATCCTGTGCACTTATTTGTATGTTTAGTTTTTAAAGAATACACCTTGTCGTATAGTTAAGCTCTATGTTTGTCCACGTCATCTGTACTTTGTTTTTGTGCTGTGTATCACCTCTGGTCCAGGAGGAATGTTGTTTCACTTCACTGTGTACTGCATAAGCTATATATGGTTGAAGTGACTTGACATGGTTGACTTTGAAGTTCATTATGGAATGTTATAGAGACAGCACCAGTTTCCTTGATGTTAAAGTACACATTTCTGAGGGCAAACTTCAAACTGAATTATATCGTAAACCAACAGATCATAATATGTTTTTTTTGTCAAATAAGTTTTATTCAATTATCAAACATCCTTGTAGCAATCACAGGTTCCAGGATTAATTTTCTGATATGCACAGAAAACTTACAAAAACAAACATACAACAAAAGAAAGAGAAAAACAAAAAAAGAAAAACACACACATTAAATATAACATCCCTTTCCCAGCCTGTTAATATACAATACAGTGACAATCAAAATAACCTTTAAGTTACAACACATTTGTATTAAGGAATACAATTTCTCTTGAGGTAACAGAAAAATGGGCCCCGAATCTTGTGAAATTGTCCAATGTTGCCTTTTAAAAGGTGTCTAGTTTGTTCCAAGTGCAAAGTAGATATCAATTCCTCAAGCCACAACTTGGCAGCAGGAGGAGTAGCCTTTTTCCAGTACAGCAATAACAGCTTCTTGGCTGTTATCAAACAATATGTAAGGAATTTCTGTTGTTCAATGAATGTGTAAAGTCGGACTGTCCTAATATAATGAGCATTGGGTCTGGATCCAAGTTTACCTCAAGGACACCCAAAAGCACTTTAAAAACATCACACCAAAATCCCTGTATTTTATAACAGAACATAAAGCTATGAGCTAGATCGGCATCCTCTGATTTGCACTTATCACAAATAGGAGAGACATTTGGGAAAATCCTATGCAATTTCTTTTTAGAGAAGTGTAATCTATGTAGGACCTTAAACTGAATGAGGCATAATCTAGAACTGACCGATTGTTTATCAATATTCTTCAAGCCACTCTGCCAAATCCCTTCCGAGATTCCAATTCCAATCTCTCGCTCCCATTCCTCCCTGATCAGCCTTGTAGAGGGGGAAACAGCTGCCTGTAACCTCTCATAAATTAAGGGTAGCTGACATGTGAGACAGTCATCTAGGACTGAGGGTGGGACCTCATCTAGGGAAACATTACGTATATGCAAGTAGTTCCTTATTTGTAAAAATCTGAAAAAATGTTTTTTTTGGAGGTTATATTTCTGTTGTAACTGCATAAAGGAAGCTAACGCCCCATCAACATAGAGGTCCTTAACTGTGCATATACCCAATTCCTTCCATTGATTAAAGGTTGTATCCAACCTTGAAGGGGGAAATGATGGGTTATTTGCAATTGGAATTAAGAGAGAGAGTGATTTTATTTTAAGGTAATCTCTTATCTGTCTCCAAACACGTAACAGATTCTTTATGATAATACTATTAAATACTGTTTGGTCTAATATCACTGGGGAGAGTAACACAGCTCCAAGATCATAAGGATAGCAGTAATCTTGTTCTAGCTGAAGCCAATCTGAAGTAATAGCCGACTGATCCAGCCAAAGTGCAAAAACTTGTAAATGAGTAGCCCAGTAGTAAAGGCGGAAATCCGGGAGGGCCAAGCCCCCCTCATGTTTGGGTTTACAAAGATGAACTTTTTTGATTCTGTGACTCTTATAGTTCCATATAAATGGGAAAATAATCGAGTCTAAGTGTTTAAAGAAGGACTTGGGCAATAATATTGGAATATTATGAAATAGATACAATATTTGAGAAAGAAATATCATTTTTATCGCATTTATTCTGCCGATTAGAGAAATAGGGAGAGTCCTCCAATAGTGTACGCAGTTTCGTAACTTAGACAATAGGGGGTTGAAATTAGCTTTAAAAAGCAGAGAATATTTATAAGTAACCACAATTCCCAAGTATACAATTTTTTCTCTGGAAACTTTAAATGAGGAAGAATGTATAAGGGACAAATCCTTCAAACCAATAGGCATGAGTTCACTTTTTTCAAAATTAACTTTAAAGCCAGAAAATCTCTCAAAGGTAGTGATAGTCTCAAGTACAGCAGGAATAATCACCTGCGGTTGAGTAATATAAAGCAAAATATCGTCCGGATACAGTGATATTTTATTAATGCTGTTTGGAGTATTAAAGCCATGAATGCAAGAGTTAGCTCGAATGGTTTCTGCAAGGGGCTCTACGGTTAATGCAAACAACAGGGGTGAGATGGGACACCCCTGTCTGGTTCCTCTTTGAAGACAGAAAGAGTCTGAAATTGTTCTATTTGTTAAAACCTGTGTTGATGGACTACTGTATAAAATTTTAACCCAAGTTATAAACTCATCTCCCATATCCAATTTCTCAAGGACAGCAAACAAATAACGCCACTCCACTCGGTTGAACGCCTTTTCGGCATCCAGTGAGATTACAATTAAATTGTCTTGGGTTGCTTTAGGGTGATAAATTATATTAAATAGTCATCTAATATTGTGCATAGTGCTTCTTCCTGGAATTAATCCATTCTGATCTGTGTTAACCAATTTATTAATTAATTTACAAAGTCTATTAGCAAATGTCTTAGATAATACTTTTTGATCGACGTTAAGAAGGGAAATAGGCCTGTATGCCTCAACTTCTTCAGGATCTTTACCTTTTTTAGGGATTACCGTGATAACAGCCTCTGAAAAAGTTGGTGGTAATCCAGTTGTTACCGCTTGCTGAAATGTTTTAAGCAAGTATGGAGTAAGAATGTCGCTGAATTTTTTATATAGTTTGACTGGCAGCCCGTCAGGGCCGGGAGTTTTCCCGCTCTTCAAAGTGTTTATTGTGTTCTTTAATTCCTCTAAAGTAATGTCTTTGTTGAGAGATGCCCGATCCTCTGGAGACAGTGTAGGGAGATTACATTTACGTAGAAATGTGTCCATTAATTGTGGGTCCAACTCAGTATCTGAAGAGTATAACTTCGAGTAAAATTCCTTAAAATGTTGATTTATCTCTTTAGTTGCAGTACAGTGCGTCCCACCTTTAGTCTTTATTTTATAAATTGTCCTTTCACTATCTATTTTATGCAATTGTCTGGCTAGTAATTTATGGGGCTTCTCTCCAAATTCAAAGTATTTCTGTTTAATGAAATGAAAAGCTCTATTAATTTTAGTAGAGACTATATTATTGTATTCGTACCTTAACTTTAAAATTTTCTTATAATTATCTAATAAGGGGTTTAATGCATTTTCAATATCTAGCTGATGAATTTGTTTTCTTAAAATCAGTTAATTTTACTTTGTATAATTTATTCCGGGACCCTTGATATGATAAAACACAACCTCTTCTAAATGCTTTTAACGTTTCGCAAAGCAGTCCTGATAATGTCTCTGGATTATCGTTGCTATCAAAAAAAAATTCCAATTGCAAACTCATGAAATCAATAAACTCAGGATCATCAATTAGTTGAGGGTCCATCCTCCATAAAGGGCGAATAAAGGATGTTTGATCGAAAACAACTTCAAATGAAACTGGGGCATGGTCTGAAATCAATATATCATGAATTTTAGAATTTAGAATATTGGAAATAAGATTGCGGTCCACTAAAAAAAAATCAATACGGGTGTATACATTATGTACATGTGAGTGAAATATATAATCTCTTTCGGTTGGGTGCGTAAGTCTCCATATGTCCACCAGATTAGAATTATTAATAAAAGCATTCAAAAAATTTCTTGAATTAGATTGTGGAGAGATTTTGAGCAATGATCTATCAAGATATGTGTCGAGGACACAAAGTCCACACCTATAACCAGATTTGTTTGGGATATCTTAGGGATGAGAGAAAAGACCTTCCTAAAAAAGTCTGGCTCGTCATAAATCTCTCGGGACTCCATAAAGCTCACCGGACAGGATAATGTACTGACCTTCCCTGTCTGTTTTCAGAATGTTTCGTTTAAATGGAATGCCTTTTCGAAATAAAATAGCAACTCCCCTAGATTTAACTGAGAAATTAGATTGATAGATCTGTCCTATCCAACTACCCCTTAGTTTGTCCTTGGAGTCCACTTTGAGATGGGTTTCCTGTATTAATTTTTAATCAAGATTAATGTCTGAGGAGAGAGATTTCAAATGTGATAATGTCTTGCTTCTTTTAACCGATGATTTAATCCTTTAACATTCCACAAAGTAAATTTGAGACCCTTTCTGTTACTTTGAGTTGTCGTTTTTTGTTTGATTAAAAATCAGGTCAATGATCTTCACTGTTTGTATACTACTTTTAGGTATTTTAAACAGGCCCCCCTCCCACCTTCCCCAAAACTTAAACATTAATCCCGTCATCTAGCCGACTAACTAGAACTCGTGGCGCAATATGGAATTACACAAGCAAGGTAAAATATAATAACAAATTGTAAAAATAATACAGTCAGATAAAACTTAACAAATACCATCAAAAAGTATCAAAGCTTAAACTTCCAAAAAACTCGTATCAGCACAGCTCCGTAATAAAGAGTTCAAGGGGAGCATCTCAATAGAACCTAACAAGAGTCATGTAAAGAGTCAATGCTTATGATTAAAGTTTACCACTCACACTATTCTAATCTTACTTGACTCTGTCCGACGACATCCTGTACGCTGGCCCTGAAACGTCAAAGTTGCTTTCAGCAAACCTGACCGCTTTATCTGGATCGGTGAAGTAGAACTCTTTGCCATTGTGCGAGACCCTCAGTTTAGCAGGGTATTGCAGTCCATACTTAACTCCGGGTTTATCCTTTAGCAACTCCCTCGCACGTTTGAAAAGTGCGCGTCGCTTTACCACAGCAGGCGGATAGTCCGGAAAGATGTTGATTTGTTGACAATCTGCTGCATCCTGGCCACCTTTTGAATTATTTCTTCATTCTCGTGGACATAATGCAAGCGCAGAATGAAGGCTCGAGGTGGTTCATCACTTCCAGGACGGGCACGTAGAGCTTGGTGGGCTTGATCCACATGCGGAGGTTTCTCTAATGACAACGCCTCTGTGGGGAGTTGGGTAACGAAATCTTGTGGCTTCATTCTGGATTCAGCGCCCTCTTTAATATTCAATATGCGGATATTTTGTCTTCTGCTGCGACTTTCGAGATCTGTGCATTTTTCTGTAAGTTGCTCCACGGTGCGCTTTAGCTTTCCCAGATCATGTTCCATCTTGACCACTGTGTCAGAAGAGGTGGAAGCGTAACTTTCCAGGCTCATTAGTTTTGCAGCGTGATCGTCCACCGTGACCTTAATCTCCGAAATTGCCACACTAGCTTCGTTTTTAAATGCTAACAGTTCTCCTCTGATAGCAACAGCAAGCTGTTCGATCTTTGAGTCTATAATTTCTCCAATGTCTGATTTAATTGAAAGAAGTTCCTCATGAAGGGAAGAAATTGCATTGAGGATAACTGAACTACCCGCCTCTGGATCATCCTCCTCAGGCGTTTCTTCGACACTAGAGCCGGCATGTTAAGAAAACTGAAAAGATTAAATCCTGAAGTTGGCCAGTAGTTTCCAGGATGTGTGACTATAATTTAATCAATGTTCACATTTATTGAAAAGATGTTCTGACGGAGTTATATTAGATTTTTTACGGAGCCGTCATTAAGTGTGTGCTACTCTCTCATCTCGAAACCCGGAAGTCCCCATAATATGTTTTTAAAAGGTGTTAGTTGTCATCCAAAACTTCTTATTAGAAGTTTCCCTATCAGCCAGTTTAAGCATGTGTGTAGAGTGTGTAGCACTGAGGAATATTATTCTCGATGGTCTGCTGATCTGACATCTAGGTTTTTGCATCATGGTTATCGTAGGGAATGGATAGAAGAAGGTAAGATGAAATTTGATGATATATCACAAATACAGAGCTTATGTGCCACGGGTAAAAAAACACGATTTTTACAATGGCCCAATTTGCTCTGTTAAATGTTCAGCATTGGGTGTAGAATTATGAATTACATTTTATATAGGCATTGGCATATCATTACTAGTGATTCTAAACTGTCTCAGATGTTTATAGACAGCCCTTGCTTGGTTTTTAAGCATCAAAATAACCTGCATGATATGCTTGTTAGATCATTGACCTTGTCTTACGTGGTGAAATCTGCTGCTTTTACTCCTCCTTCTGGTAATTATAAGTATGGTAGTTGTGCCCAGTGTACTTTTACCTATAAATGCAAATCTTTTAGTTATCCACATACTGGTCGTAATATATTGGTACATGGCACAATTACTTGTTCATCCATACATGTGGTTTATCTCATCCATTATCCATGTGGTCTTGCCTATGTTGGAAATAGCCTTTGGTTTGTCCCATATACATTACAGCACAGTGAAATTCTTTCTTCACATATCCCATCCATGGAGGTTGGGGTCAGAGCACAGGGTCAGCCATGATACAGCACACCTGGAGCAAAGAGGGTTAAGGGCCTTGCTCAAGGGCCCAACAGTGGCAACTTGGTTGTGCTGGGGCTTGAACCCCTGATCTTCCGGTCAACGACCCAGAGCCCAAGGCCACAATGTCAGTGCCCTACAGTATATTGACATAGAGAAGGTACTAAAACCGTCAAGGGGGGTAGATTTTGAGAGGAAACTTTTACAATGGGAAAGTTTTTGGATTTATACTTTAAATACGTCGTCACCTTTTGGGTTGAACGAAGAGTTCGATATCAAGCCTTTTTTATAAGAATATTTTTCTTTGTCAGTTTTTCAGTTGTTTAATTAATTTAATATGAAGTGTTTTTTTTTCTCCTCTCCTGGTGTGGGAGTATACCTGCATAGTGATTGGATGTGTCTAATTAGGATGTTCACTTGTCAGTTATTTAAAGTACCTCAGTTCACTTGTATTATCCCTGACAAAGACCTGATGGTCGAAACGTTGCAATAAATATTTTTATAGAGCAGTATTAGTGTGTGGACTTTTTTGTTTGTTTTTTACCTCAATTTTTGAGTACCATGGCAAAGGCTGTGAACACTTATGTACATGTGATTTTTTTATTTTTAATAAATTTGCAAAAATTTCAAACAAATTTCATGTCAAGTCAAGAAGCTTTATTGTCATTTCAACCACATATAGCTGATGCAGTATATAGTGAAATAAAACAACGTTTCTCCAGGATCCTGGTGCTACATAGGCAACAAACCAACATATTATTACAAACAGAAACAACAACACAGAGCTAGTACAGAAGTTTGTCCTAGCTGCATGAAGTGCAATGTGTGCAACCAGGTGCAAACAGTACAAAGACAAGACAGTGCAGAAAAAGAGTACTAAAAACAACACCAGACAGGACACATAACGCCGAAAAAAAAAAAGTGCAATGAAAACAAAATGAAATGTGATGTGCAACCTTGAAAAACTGAAAACCAGGTGTCCAATAGCATACTGTATATGTTTGTAACATACATATAGCGGCATGACAATATGTTTGTGCAAAAAATGCAGTAGCAGTAGTTGCAGTAATGCAAATGAAAAGTTAACATTATAACAGCAGTTGAATTGTGAGTCTGTTCACACAGGTGAGTGTGTGTGTGTGTGTGTGTGTGTGTGTGTGTGTGTGAGAGAGAGAGTTGGTATAGTTTCAGTTCTGGATGTTGAGGAGCCTGATGGCTTGAGGAAAGAAACTGTTACACAGTCTGGTTGTGAGGGCCTGAATGCTTCAGTACCACTTTCCAGATGGCAGGAGGGTGAAGAGTGTGTGTGAGGGGTTTGTAAGAGTGTGTGTGAGGGGTGTGTAAGAGTGTGTGTGAGGGGTGTGTGGGGTGTGTAGGAGTGTGTGTGAGGGGTGTGTGGGGTGTCTGTGATAGAGAGGAGAGATACTCCCATGATCTTTTCAGCTGTCCTCACTATCTGCTGCAGGGTCTTGCAATCCGAGACTCTGTAGAACACAGTCGGGGGGGGGGACTTTGGAATTTGGTGCTCTTGATGATCTCCACAGAGGATCCGTCAATGAACAGCGGAGAATGGTCACTCTGTGCTCTCCTGAAGTCAACAACCATCTCGTCTCGGCTTTACATCAGGCTGTTAGTTGTTGCAGCTCCTCTCTATATGCTGACTTGTAGTTCTTGCTGATGAGACCCACCACGGTCGTGTCATTGGTGAACTTGATGATATGATTGGAGCTGTGCATTGCTGCACAGTCATGAGTCAGCAGAGTGAACAGCAATGGACTGCACACACAGCCCTGAGGAGCTCCAGTGCTCAGTGTGGTGGTGCTGGAGATGCTGTTCCTGATCCAGACTGACTGAGGTCTCCCAGTCAGGAAATCAGTCAGGAAATCCAAGATCCAGGCATCATCTGTGGAGCGGTTAGGTCGATATGCAAACTGACTGACAGACTTCTTAGGCAGAGGGAGATGGTCATAGTCTTGAGGCACTTTGGGACAATGGAGCTGCTCAGGGTGATGTTGAAGATGTCAGTGAAGACATCAGCTAGCTGCTCTGCACATTCCCTGAGCACTCAGAAATGTTGTCTGGTCCAACAGACTTCTGTGGGTTAACTCTGCATAGAGTTCTCTTCACATCAGCTGTAGAAAGACAGAGCACCTGGTTGTTAGGAGGAGGAATGGTCTTCTTCGCTGTTACATTGTTCTGTACCTCGAACAGAGCATAGAAGTCATTCAGTGCGTCTGGGAAGGAGGTGTCACTGTCACAGGCAGGTGAAGTTGTCCTGTAGTTCGTGATCACCTGAATGCCCTGCCACATGCGCCGGGAGTCTCCGCTGTCCTGGAAGTGACCGTGGATTCTTTGGGCGTGTGCACGCTTCACCTCTCTGGTGGTTTGGGACAGTTTGGCCCTTGATGTTTTTAAGGCTGCCTTGTCCCCTGCTCTGAAGGCGGAGTCTCTCGACTTCAGAAGAGCATGCACTTTCGTGGTCATCCATGGCTCTGGTTAGAGCGTGTGGTGATGGTCTTGGAGACGGTCACGTCATCGATGCACTTGCCGATGTAGCTGGTCACAGATGCCATGTACTCCTCCAAGTCAATAGAGTCGCCATTGGTTGCAGCCTCCCTGAACATGTCCCAGTCAGTGCACTCAAAACTGTCCTGAAGAGCAGAGATGGCTCCTGCTGGCCAGGTTTTAACCTGTTTCAGAACCGGTTTAGAGCGTCTGATGAGTGGTCTGTATGCTGAAATCAACATAACAGAGATGTGGTCTGAGTAGCCGAGGTGGGGGCGGGGCTCTGCATGATATGTGCTGGGAATGTTTGTGTAAATAACATCCAGCGTGTTCGTCCCTCTCGTAGCAAAGTCCACATGCTGATGGAATTTCGGGAGCACTGTTCTGAGATTTGCATGATTGAATGTCCAGCGCTAAACAGTCCAAGGGGGTGAGAATTCTGCAGCTCGCTAATAGCTCCGTACAGCTCACACAGAGCCTCCTTAGCATTAGCGCTGGGTGGAATGTACACTCCGAAAATGAAAGCGGTAGTGAATTCACATGGTAAATAAAATGGTCTGCATCTAACAGTCACAAACTCCACTAGCGATGAACAGTAACTCAAAACATGCACAGAGTCCTTGCAACATTCCATGTTCCATTCCATGTAAATACACACACCACCACCGCGAGTCTTACTGCACAGAGCTGCATTCCTGTCGGCACAAAACACGGTTAGCTCGGCTAGCTGAATGGTGGATTCTGGAACTCTGTCACTGAGCCACGTCTAAGTCAAAACAAAAATGCAGCAGTCTCTGAACTCACGCTGTGTAGTTCGCTGGAGTTGGATGTAGTCCAATTTATTGTCTAGTGAGCAGACATTGGACAGAATGATGGAGGGGAGTACCGGCTGGCTAGGATCTGTTTTTAGCCTAGCATGGACACCCACCCATTTTCTGTGCTTCCGCTTCCCTGAGCACCGCTTGCGACATCCTCTCTCCCGGCCACTGGCATCAGGTGACACCGAGGACTCAAGGCCTGGTCTTTGCAGCAAGCCGAGGTCACAAAGTTTGCAGAGTACATCATCATGCAGGTTAGTGACTGCATAATTTCTGAGCTGCAATATCATCTGGCGGTCATATACATCAACACCACTGTCTTTGGTGTCCATGAACTTTGAAATTCAAAGCATCAGGCAACGCCATGGACTGAAGGCCTGGTCTTTGCAGCAAGCAAAGGTTGCTACAAAGGTTAGTAATTGCATGATTTCTTAGCTGTAAAATCGTCTGGCGGTAGTATACATGAACACCACTGTCTTTGGTGTCCATGCACCTTGAAATTCAGGGTAAAACAAAGAAATAGCACCATTTTGGTTCCGGAGTGACCGCTGCATGCTACTGCCGCACCGCCATCTTGGAAACACGCCATCACATATATACATATATTCAGCCAGGTGTGAAGTAATGCTTAGCGTATTACTGACTAATAATAATTCATAGACCAAAGTGTTTATATACACATTTATTAGTATAAATTCACATAAATTATTTTTCCAAAATGCAGCTTTACATATCTATGTAATATTCATGGTTCACAATAAGTTACAAGCCCATGTTATTTACATATATAAAATGTAGTAGTTTAACATTAACCTGCTTTCATTTACCTATTTACATTTTGTTGAACTTATATATCTTACCTAAGCAAAAACTTGAGCCCTTAATTTGGGCGCAACCCTAACCCTATGCATTGGTTTTATTATTATTTTTATTACAATATTTTTTTGTGAAATTATAATAAGGAATAATCTCTTCCTTCCATTCTCAAAAAAAAAAGAACTGCAAACAGCTTCTTTCAAATTCAGTTTAATCAACAGGTTAATAAATTCTTCATGAACTACACAACACAGGATTCTGTTTCTTTATCTCCTTTTCTTTATTTCAATGGTTTTCATAGAAATGCATTAGAACATGAAATCCTAGCCTTATTATTGAGTGAGCAGTGTTATGTAAGTTAAACATGAATAAAACTGAGCTGAGAATAAAACTGTAATTATTGAACTTGTTTCACATTGGAATTCCTGCAGATGGAGCCAAGGAGGATGCAAAGTCTCATTATAGGGAAATATCCTACACATTATTCAGTTATTCTCACATCACATATTATTTGATCTCTAATTCTCCAGGAAGAGAATGATTAGTTAATGCTTATGATAAAGAAACAATATCTATATATGTATGTCTATATATGTATATACACATATTATAGAGTATATTACCTATCTTAAAATTGAAATGAGTATATAAAGGTTTGAGTATTGTTAGACTTTGATTACATGTTTGTTACTTTAGCATCTTATCTGAAAACTAAAGAAGTAAAGATCCAAAACAAACTCAGCAGATTGACTACATTTGGGGCAAAGTGACATTGTCTAAATAAAAAATACAAATATTACATTAGAAATAACCTTGAAGGAGAATATTGCCTTAGAAGAAAACGTGTAAAATAGATTTAGACTTACAGTTCTTTTTAGATTTTTATTAGTCTTAAATTTTCTTTCTCCTTGTGAAACACCCTTCCATCTCATTGTTCTCTCCATTTAACTGTGACGTTTTCTGCCATCCCATGATCCTTCAGTTTCTGTTTGATCTGAAAAACAGGACTTTTATTAATTAATAATACATGATAGAGACTCTATATGAATCCTATGAAATTTTACAGAAATGTTGCAGGTTATGTATATAACCCAGTTCTCTGAGAAAGGGAAAAAGGTGCTGCATCATGGCTAGACACTACGGGAATGTGTCTGCAAGACCAGTGTTTGAAGAATGTGAGATAATATGCCAATTCTAATGCACTAATTCTCTTCAACTTCTCTGAATAAAGATATTTCAGGTATGCCCCTAGTGTGTCAAGGGAATGAGGCAGCACTGACCCGGGTTACATACATAACCTGAATTGTTCTAATTTGAGGGAACTCAACACCGCATCATGACTTGATGCTATGAGAACTTCAATACAAATGCTGCCACAATGGGTAAGAAAGCCTGCTCAACAAGGCTATTTGGCACTGGCAATTGCTGGGTGCAGATCAGTCCAGATCAACTCTGAACAACTTAGTATCCTGGGGTTGAGTCCATGCCCAAACTGTAAAACATGATGAACACAAACATCATGCAAGGGCTCACCTCTGGCTAGAGCCCTGGAAGATGCTACACTCCTATAGAAGTGGGCCTTGACAACTGGGGCGAAGCCATTGCACACACCTCATGAGAAAGCTGCTGCTTGATGACGGCAATACCTTTGTTGTGACCACCAAATGAAGAGTTGAGATTTACGCCATTGGACTAAGTGGTAGGTGTAGATCCTAAGAGCTCAGACTGGAAATAGTAGATAAGGCCTTTCATACTCCAGAGAAATAAGAGGTGGAGAAAAAAAGGCTTGCTGGTTGGCTGGTTATACCTTTGGAATGTAGTCCAGTCTAGGGTGCAGAATACTTTTGACCATAGCAGGTGCAAAGTCTAAGCAAGAGGAAGCTGCCAACAGGGCCTGCAGACAGGGCCTCTGACCACTGAACCAAGGGGGATGAATTCTCTCTGATGAATTCTGTAACCTTTTTTTAATGGCATTCAGAACCTTCTGATAGTAATGGCAGTAGTTACCATGCTGCTACATGATCTAAAAGAGGTGTCACTCATTTAGAAAAAGAGGTCACTGGTGAGTGAAGATAAACCAGCAGGCATTCCCACTCCCTAAATCACCAGAGGTGCCGGCATTGGCAGAACTCTCTAATGCCATTGAAGGAGTTTGAATACACACTGTAATGGTGTACTCAGATCCAGCCTGAGGAGGCCTGATCTTCATGTGACAGGTCTTCTTTTTAGCTGCCTTGCAGTTCACAGTCCTCGAATCAACCCTTCCCTCTGATGGCTTGACCCCTGTATCTTTCAGATACAGACTGCAGTCAAGCAGTCACACTGGTCTTTTGCTACTCCTGGTGGGAACTAGGCCTGGCCGGGATTGACTGGTGGTAAACACCAACTCCCAGATGCAGTGAGAGATCAATTCTTTGAGTGCTGCTTATCCTCCTGATACCTGTCAACAACAGTGCTAGCTGCAACCAGCCAGGAGGCAAAATTGGGCTATCAAGGAGGATAGTTTTATACTTCACATTTTTCCCTGTAATGCTGAGCCACAGATTCCTCTTTATAACCAAAAATAACAAAAATAGCAGCCATGAATTGGCTGATAGTGTGGTTGTTTGCTTAGTGGCATGGAAGGCTAAATCAGTGGCTCCACAAAGTTCTTCTACCACTTTAGGATCTCATCCCTGGTCCTGATCCAGGTCTATAAGTTTGTCAGCCTGGTAGATCTGCACATGGAGCACACTGATCACAGAGTAAGCTTCTGAATTTGGAATGGTACCCTCTGAGTTGGAGGAGAAGGAATAGAGAGTGGTATAGAAAGGGAATACCCATCTCAAGGTATGCTCCACCAATTCAACCTGCAAACCCCATGATTGGAGCCACTGCAGACCCGAGCCACACGGTGAAGATGCCTGACTTGCTTAAATTTTTCACACTTGATTTTAACAGAGCCAGATGAGAATGGAGCTTTTTCATTGAGAAGCTCTTGCAATGAAAACAGTGAGCCCCCTGGGGGAATGCCCGAATGTGCTCAGCTCCCAAACTAATAACACAAAGAATGTGCGAGTTGTCTCCCATAAGAAAGTGGGGACTTGGCAGCACATACCTTATGAACTGTTTGCTAGCTATTGTATTAATGGCAAATCACACACAAAACAGACAAACACTAAATAGACAAACAATACACACAGAAAGACAAAAAAATTCCTGAAGGCAAAGCTGGGGATTCCATGAGGTATATGCCCTTTTATGGTCTCATTGATGCACCCCACTACATCAACCCAATTTGGCCAGTAGGATTGATGTATTTACACACTTGCTTCAGACCATGATCTTGCAGTAGCATTCCCATAGCATCAAGCCATAATGCAGCATTGAGTTCCCTTGGAAGGGAACTAACCACACAGTCAGACTGTAATTACAGTACATTGTGTCAGTGCCAGTGATTGATGAAGACTCAGGTTGTGGCTGCAGTAACGACAAGGACAATGTAAGGTATAAGTGGAGTCTTGAGGAGGATGAGACCCACCTGCTCCAACATGGCCTCCTTTATTGCAGGATCATTCACATCCTGACTGGACAGAATCTTCAGCCTTATGATTTGTTGTTTTCTAGTGACTTCTGAATGTAGAAATGTAAAGATATACAAACTCAAACATAATCACACAAACTTACATTCTAAAGACAGTTTTTAAATGTAAAGGAAATTGATCTAAATTACAAACTGTAACAGAAGAAAGGCATTATGGCTGAGCACTGTGAATCAGCAGCCAGGCCATTATTTAAATAACCACAGTCTTCATTCCCCTGGGCATTATTAGGTTCTCCAGTCATCCAGGTGATGGTAGAGACGTTTTTATGGTCTACCCACTTCCAGGTCTCTCTGAACAGACCAAACCAAGTCATGCCAGAGATCAATCCTGCTATAATTGAATTTTCTGATGCATCTCTTGCACTGGCCAGATCAGTATAATAAGTTCTGCAGTAAACTTGAGCTGCAGCCCATGTCTTGCCAGTAGAGATGTAAATGTACCTCTGATTGCCAGTTTTAGTGTCTGTGAAAAAAAGCATGTGGACCACTTGTTAATTATAATCTGTAATTGGGAAGTAACATGCAGTGTAATCAAAACTTAACAAGCCTCCAATGCAACATCATGTTTTTAATTTTGATTAGTCACTAAGGATTTATTCGATTAGTCTGTAAGTTTAGGCTTAAAATGGGCTTTAACCTGGTTCTCAGGATTGCAAATACAAATGCCAGTAAGAATTAAGAGAGGGTGTGCTTGGCAGGCCTAGAGATGAGATTACTGACAGAATAAAGTGCAGAATTGACTGTTGAACTCCAAGGATCAAACCTGGATCCAATTAAGTTGTGTTATAATGTTTAGAGCACAGTTATATTTAAGGATAATACTTACAACACACTCTCAGTATTTTTAGTAAGACATATTCCTTACCATCAAAGCACACAAAGGGGACTTGGTCAGTACATTCCCTATCATGCCAAGTGCCCCCACTCATTCCACCACACGATTCTTTTCCATGCCAGTTGTCAGGCTGAAAAGTTCCCCATGGTCTCATGCTTCCCACTGGCTCATATCCAAGAGACCATTTCCAGCCATTAATGTCATTGTACATTCCAATCCAAGCACTGGAACTAAATTGTTGTTTCTGTGCTTCATTCTGAAGCTGAACCATGTCTGCTTGATGATAGCCAGATTTGTGTGTTTATCTTGACAGTAAGCCTGAGCATCACTCCATGTTTTCCCCTGTTGGATCAAAAAATACTGACGAGGGTCAGACAGGACGAGAGGGACGACTCCTGTGGAGGAGAGTGTTATGCAACATTAGCTGTGTAACTGAAATTTTTTAGTATGATTTTTCCCTCATTTGTAAAACATGAAAATTTCTTTCTGATCATAAGAAATATGTCTAATTGATATATCTGTAACCAATGCTGTGTCTCTGATAAATATTATAATCCCTGTGGATAGAGGTGGCCTTTATTCTTCACTGTATTATTTGCTCACCTGTATAAAAGAGAAGTAGGAACAGACGCTTCTCCATCACTGTGAAAATCACTAAGAAATAAGATTAAACAGAGTGATTAAACAGAGACTTCAGTAAAACTGTTAAGTGAAAGTACCAGAGCACTACAACTTACATCACTACACATCACTACATATGGTTAAATTAGAAGTTAAACTTGGATCAACATACAGGAGTTATAATCAGCAGTGTAGTTAGTGAACAATCCTCATTTTTCAACAGGTGTCATGTGGAACAGGATTCAGTGTCACTATCAGTGCAAGTAATAAGAAAACAATGTTATATATGTAACAGAGACAAAGAAGAACTCAGGATGGTGATGAAGAAGTGTGTGTGATGGCCAGAGTCTCATCTAGGCCATGAATCCTGACAGAATCATTTAGAATAAAATCTAATATTTTGAGCACCCAGACAGAATAACAAGGAAAAAGAGATCACTCCCCACCCTGGCAGGTTTGCCCAAAGCAAGTCTCAGCCATTGCACTCGGGCTCAGCTGACTTTTGCAAATTCCTCAAATGCGGGAATATTGACTGCATAATTTCTGATAGCGGGGGACTTTGTTTACGCTCTCCCCTTTCTCATTGGGGTGGTGGAAGCTCCAGGATTAAGGAGAGCTCCAAGTGGTTAAGGCTCTGGGTTGTTGACCGGAAGATCGGGATTCAAGCCCCAGCACTGCCAAGCTGCCACAGTTGACCATTGACCAAGGCCCACAACCCACCCTATTTAGGGGCGCTCTGACCCTAACCCCCAAGGATGGGATATGTGAAGAAAGAATTTCACTGATCTGTAATGTATATGTGACAAAGACAACTTAACTTAACCTAACCCCCCACCCACACTGAGACCCTCCCCCCAGAAAAATAAATAAATAAAAATAAAAAAACACCCCCCCCAAAAAAAAAAAAACACTACAAAAAAACAACAAAAAACAACAAAAAACAAAAAAACAGGTAAGCAAGCATCAGGACATCATTTCACCAAGAGCTACACATTCATTACTCAGGATCTCAGACAGCCTGTTCAGGACCTCTGACCAGAAGGACTGGATGTATGGCCATGACCAGAGAGCATGATAGTAATCATCTATGGAATTAGGGCAGTGTTTGTTGCTATTGCTTGAACCCATGCAGTATAATTTCTGTGAAGTGACCATATGACCATATATTTTAGTAACTGAGTTTTAATATCATTAAACATAGAAAATATATCATTGGATAGAGTTTACCAGTGTATTACTGTGTTCTCCAGGTTTAGATCAGATATCAATATTTTTATTGGAAATCATGTTTAGTCATCATCATTTAGTGGCAGTTTATATACTTGTGATGTTATTTGTCTTGAATCAACTTGATTGAGTTTCTCAAAGAACTCTCAGCTCTAGGTTTATTTTTATTTGTGCTATAACACGTGGGGTTATGAAAGGCTTATGTAAATACAAGAAGCAAATGTGTTAATTAATAATCTAACAACAATTTAACTTGAAGTATATTAAAACTCCTAATGTGTGTAATGTAAATGATTTTGAACTCACTGAAAGTTTTTAGTCTAACAATTAAGTTTCACAGTATCACAGTATTGAATATACACTTACAGTATTGTATTTTTTCATCATCACTGATGAAATTCTGTCCAAGGTTTTCTAATAGTTACATGTTCTAATAGTTTATTAAATTAATCACTGGAAATGTGATACTTCAGAGACTTTTCATGACTGTAGTAATCCTCAGAGATTTATAGTCAGTTCATTAGAGGTCACTGGTTATTTGATTTGATCTAAATGCAAATCTCCTCCTCCTTCCTTTTTAACTTTACAAAACAGATTGGATGTAAATCTGAGATGGATAGGACAAGGCTTAAAAAAAGAAGACTGTAAGTGTTTATAAAGTTTGTAAGTTTGAGACAGAAAGATAAAGTTCAGTTTTGATGATTAAACTTATAAAGCACAAAGAAGAGTTCATTATACTGAACTGTTACCATGGATATGGCCTCATCAGGACAGCTTTGAGAATCTACAGCAATGCTGACACTTTCGTTTACAACAACAGCGTCAGAACTGATACAAATCTAACAGTGTTGGTGCAACAGCTCAAGCCGCGCTTAACCTGCCCCCTTGCCAGAGGGAGCCCTTGCCCAAATTCTGATCACTTCCCGTTCACCCTGTCACTTCCTGTTTGGATGGACATTTAAGCCATGTTCATGTTAGCTTCGGTGTGAAGTATCATCAGTCTGCTGCCTACTGTTCTTTCATTTTAATTGTTTTTCCATGTTTATGACCTTAAATCAAATTCAAATTTTTATTTGTCACATACACAATCCTACACAGTATGATATGCAGTGAAATGCTTGCACGACTGTGACCTTGAAAATCAAAAAAGGAAATGAGGTAAAATGCCAAAAGAAAGAATAAAATATAACAAAATCTACAGTTTGTTACAATAAAATAAAATAAAAGTAGAAATAAAATAAAGTATAAAGTAGAAATCTATAAAAATATAAAATACACTGTACAAAATTATAAATGCAACACTTGTTTTTGCCCCCATTTTTCATGAGCTGAACTCAAAGATTTAAGACTTTTTCTATGTACACAATAGGCCTATTTCTCTCAAATATTGTTCACAAATCTGTCTAAATCTGTGTTAGTGAGCACTTCTCCTTTGCCGAGATAATCCATCCACCTCACAGGCGTGGCATATCAAGATGCTGATTAGACAGCATGATTATTGCACAGGTGTGCCTTAGGCTAAACCACAATAAAAGGTCACTCTAAAATGTGCAGTTTTATCACAGCACAATGCCACAGATGTCCAAGTTTTGAGGGAGCAATTGGCATGATGACTGCAGGAATGTCCACCAGAGCTGCTGCCCGTGAATTGAATGTTCATTTCTCTACAATAAGCCGTCTCCAAAGGCGTTTCAGAGAATTTGGCAGTACATCCAACCAGCCTCACAACCACAGACCACGTGTAACCACACCAGCCCAGGACCTCCACCTCCAGCATCTTCACCTCCAAGATGGTCTGAGACCAGCCACCCGGACAGCTGCTGCAACAATCGGTTTGCATAACCAAAGAATTTCTGCACAAACGGTCAGAAACCATCTCAGGGAAGCTCATCTGCATGCTCGTCGTCCTCATCGGGGTCTCAACCTGACTGTAGTTCGTCGTTGTAACCAACTCGAGTGGGCAAATGTTCACATTCGATGGCGTCTGGCACTTTGGAGAGGTGTTCTCTTCACGGATGAATCCCGCTTTTCACTGTACAGGGCAGATGGCAGACAGCGTGTATGGTGTCGTGTGGGTGAGCGGTTTGCTGATGTCAACGTTGTGGATGGAGTGGCCCATGGTGGAGGTGGGGTTATGGTATGGGCAGGCGTATGTTATGGACAACGAACACAGGTGCATTTTATTGATGGCATTTTGAATGCACAGAGATACCATGACAAGATCCTGAGGCCCATTGTTGTGCCATTCGTCCATGACCATCACCTCATGTTGCAGCATGATAATGCACGGCCCCATGTATCCCCTGTATACATCGGATTTCAGACACAACTCGGAATCCTGCCATCTTCAGAAATTCTCTGATGACTCTGTGATTGTCGGATGTATCCAAGGAGTTAACACCTTAGAGTATCAGACAGCAGTGGACAACTTTGTCACCTGGTGTGAACTCAACCATCTACAGCTCAATGTTGGGAAAACAAAGGAACTGGTATTGGACTTTAGAAAATCCAGAACCCCAGCCTTTCCTTTGTCTGTCCTTGGAGAGAAAGTTGAGATTGTTGAGGATTGCAAATGCCTGGGAGTCCACATTGACAACAAACTGGACTGGACACTAAACTCAACAGCGCTCTACAAGAAAGGACAGAGTAGGCTGTATTTCCTGAGGAGGCTCAGGTCCTTCAACGTCTGCAACACCATACTGCGGATGTTCTACGAGTCTGTGGTGTCTAGTGTCATTTTCTATACAGCGGTCTGTTGGGGATGTAACATGAAGGTGGCAGAGAGAAATAAACTGGACAAACTAATCAGGAGGGCTGGCTCTGTACTTGGCATGGAGCTGGACCCAGTTCACGTTGTTGTTGAGAAAACAATGCTGTCAAAACTCCATTCAATTAACTCTAATCCTGTGGCAATAAAACTGTACAATTCCTCCCTTTAAGTGTTGGACATATTCTTTTTCATGTGCAATTTCATGCGCAATAGTGCTTTAGTAATTATAGGCCTTTTCATGCACATTACAATTTCACCATTTTTTCCAATAACGTACAAACAACTGTACCATTATCACCTAATTACAATCCTGGTGTGCAATATTACAGCTCTACACTAGTATTTGTACAGTATTTGTGTAGTATTTGTACAGAATTTGTATTTATTTATTCTTTTTTTAGTTTATAAAACAGTGTATATATTTCTTTCTTTTTCTATTATATTTTATTTTCATTAGAGCAACTATAACATGGCAAAGGAAGTTCCCCCTGGGATTAATAAAGTTCTTTGATTCTTGAACGTTGCAAGGATCTGTACACAATTCCTGGAAGCTGAAAACATCCCAGTTCTTGCATGGCCAGCATACTCACCGGACATGTCAGCCATTGAGCATGTTTGGGATGCTCTAGATCGGCGTATACGACAGTGTGTTCCAGTTCCTGCCAATATCCAGCAACTTCACACAGCCATTGAAGAGGAGTGGACCAACATTCCACAGGCCACAATCAACAACCTGATCAACTCTATGCGAAGGAGATGTGTTGCACAGCATGAGGCAAATGAATTATCCCCCCCCCCAGATAATGGATGAATTATCTTGGCAAAGGAGAAGTGCTCACTGACACAGATTTAGATAGATTTGTGAACAATATTTGAGAGAAATAGGCCTTTTGTGTACATAGAACAAGTCTTAGATCTTTGAGTTCAGCTCATGAAAAATGGGGGCAAAAACAAAAGTGTTGTGTTTATAATTTTGTTCAGTGTAATTGTAAAAAGTAAGAACTGTATAAATAAACTATACAAAGTATGTGAAATGTGCAATGTGCAGACAGCAGCAGTATGGGGTGGTCATGGAGTGACATTAAATATGATGAGCAGCAGTGGTATTGTCCATCTTTAGTGCAGTTGTGCACAGTAGTCCTCTTTATATGTAACAGAACCAGAAATGTGCAACATATATGTTTTATGTACTTCAGTTCTCTAATGTGTAAATGTACAAATGTTCAGAGTGGTTGGTTTTGGTGTGTTCCAACACATGTGAAGGAAACATAAGTTCAATCTGTTGAGTCCTATGTGGAGTTCTGGTTGAGAGTCCATTTAGCCTATGGAAGAAGCTTCTCTGTCTCTCTGTGTTGGCCTTCAGGGAGCGGAAGTGCTTTTCTGACCTCAACAGAGAGAACAGTCCATTGTTGGGGTGGGTGAGGTCATTCATAATCTTCCTGGCCTTGGTCCAGCAACACTTGTTATATATTGAGTGCAGGTCAAGGAGCTTGGCATGGATGATGCACTCAGCTGAGTGCACCACCCTCTGAGGAGCTCGTCTGTCCTGCATGGTGCTGTTCTCCAACCAGTTTGCTATGTTTCCCATCAGGACACTCTCTATGGTGCAGGAGTAAGCACCTTAGAGTTCAGTCTAAAGTCTCTCAAGCATCTGATGTGGTAGAGACACTGCCAGGCCTTTTTCACCATTGTGTTGATGTGACAGAACCAAGACAGGTCCTGCGTGATGTGAACACTGAGGTATTTGAAGCTGTCCACTCTCTCCACTGGGCTCTCGTTTTTCACGGGGGTCTGGTAGTTCCTCTCCTGCTTAGTACTGAAGTACTGATGATAAGGAGGAGGTTGTTCCTCTGGCACCAGTTCTCCAGATAATCTCCTCCAGGTAGGCCTTCTCATTGTTGTCAGAGATCAGTCTGACCACAACGGTGTCATCAGCAAACTTGATGATAGTGGTGGAGTTGGTAGTGGCCACACAGTCATATGTGTACAAACAGCAGGGGGCTCAGAACACAACCATGGGGGGCTCCAGTGCTGAGCGTGAGGGAGGCTGAGACATGTCTGCCCATCCTTACTGCCTGTGGTCTGCCAGTTAGGAAATTGGAGATCCACTGACAAAGAGATGGGCTGAGTCCCAGGTGCTCCAGCTTGGTGGTGAGTGTGGAGGGGATTATAGTGTTAAACACTGAACTGTAGTCAACAAAGAGCATTCCAACATAATTCCCCTTTCTAGTGTCCAGGTGAGTGAGTGATGTGTGAAGAAGGTGAGAAATGGCATCATCTGTTGAGCGGTTTGGTGCGGTATGCAAACTGTAGTGGATCCAGTGAGTCAGGTAGTGAAAAGATGATAATCATAGATTACACCTAGTTTTTTTTTATCTATCTGTCTATCTATTTATATATGTTTATATATACTATATTTATACATACTGTAGACTATCTGTATATACACTGTATATTATCTCTGTTACTGTTGTACATACACTATATTGCCAAAAGTATTCGCTCACCTGCCTTGACTCGCATATGAACTTAAGTGACATCCCATTCCTAATCCATAGGGTTCAATATGACGTCGGTCCACCCTTTGCAGCTATAACAGCTTCAACTCTTCTGGGAAGGCTGTCTACAAGGTTTAGGAGTGTGTTTATGGGAATTTTTGACCATTCTTCCAGAAGCGCATTTGTGAGGTCACACACTGATTTTGGACGAGAAGGCCTGGCTCTCAGTCTCCGCTCTAATTCATCCCAAAGGTGTTCTATCGGGTTGAGGTCAGGACTCTGTGCAGGCCAGTCAAGTTCATCCACACCAGACTCTGTCATCCATGTCTTTATGGACCTTGCTTTGTGCACTGGTGCACAGTCATGTTGGAAGAGGAAGGGGCCAGCTCCAAACTGTTCCCACAAAGTTGGGAGCATGGAATTGTCCAAAATGTCTTGGTATGCTGAAGCATTCAGAGTTCCTTTCACTGGAACTAAGGGGCCAAGCCCAGCTCCTGAAAAACAACCCCACACCATAATCCCCCCTCCACCAAACTTTACACTTGGCACAATGCAGTCAGACAAGTACCGTTCTCCTGGCAACCGCCAAACCCAGACTCGTCCATCAGATTGCCAGATGGAGAAGCGCGATTCGTCACTCCAGAGAACGCGTCTCCACTGCTCTAGAGTCCAGTGGTGGCGTGCTTTACACCACTGCATCCGACGCTTTGCATTGCACTTGGTGATGTATGGCTTGGATGCAGCTGCTCGGCCATGGAAACCCATTCCATGAAGCTCTCTGCGCACTGTTCTTGAGCTAATCTGAAGGCCACATGAAGTTTGGAGGTCTGTAGCGATTGACTCTGCAGAAAGTTGGTGACCTCTTCGCACTATGTGCCTCAGCATCCACTGACCCCGCTCCGTCAGTTTACGTGGTCTACCACTTCGTGGCTGAGTTGCTGTCGTTCCCAAACACTTCCACGTTCTTATAATACAGCTGACAGTTGACTGTGGAATATTTAGGAGCGAGGAAATTTCACGACTGGATTTGTTGCACAGGTGGCATCCTATCACAGTTCCACGCTGGAATTCACTGAGCTCCTGAGAGCGACCCATTCTTTCACAAATGTTTGTAAAAACAGTCTGCATGCCTAGGTGCTTGATTTTATACACCTGTGGCCATGGAAGTGATTGAAACACCTGATTCTGATTATTTGGATGGGTGAGCGAATACTTTTGGCAATATAGTGTACTTTGTACATAATGCACACATTTTTGTACAATTATAATTACACCTGACACTTCATCTGCTGTAAATACTACTTGCACATACCTCTCTATACACACTCTGACATAGCCTTATTTATCGATGTACATATTTACATATTTATCTGCACTTGTTCATTTGCACAATTTCTACTATTTGCACTTCTGGTAGATGCTAAACAGCATTTTGTTGCTATGTACCTGTATTTTGCAATGGCTAGATAGCTAGATAGATAGATAGATAGATAGATAGATAGATAGATAGATAGATAGATAGATAGATAGATACTTTATTCATCCCAAAGGGAAATTTATAGATTCCAGCAGTATCCACAAGCACAGGTAATAGATAAAATAAGAATATAACAAAAAAAAAAACTAAAATACCCAGATTTAAGGGTACAAAATATCAAAAAATATATATAAATATAAATAACAAAATATTACACAATTTAACAAAATATAGCAGAAAAATACTCAATACAGAGATTTAAGGAATAAATATAGAGAAACAAATGTTTAAGGTTACAGACCTAGTTGATGTGCAAAAACAGTTTTTGTGCACAAACTACGTGTTTGAGTCCTGTGCAAATCTCAGTTTATTGAGAGTTCTGTATAAACCGGAGTGTATTGTGTGTAGTGTGTAGTTTATTGTACAGTCCAGTACAGAGAGAGAGTAGTGTCAGCACTGACTCCTCCCACCCCGTGTGGAATTAAAGAGTCGCATTGCATGGGGGAGGAACGACCTCCTCAGTCTGTCAGTGGAGCAGGGCAGTGACACCAACCGGTCACTGAAGCTGCTTCTCTGTCTGGAGGAGATGATGCTGTACAGTGGATGAAGCGGATTGTCCATGATGGACAGGAGCCTGCTCAGTGTCCTCCTCTCTACCACTGATGTCAGGCTGTCCAGTTCTGAGCCTACAATCGAGCCCGCCTTCCTCACCAGCTTGTCCAGATGTGAGGCGTCCTTCTTCTCTATGCTGCCTCCCCAGCACACTGCCGCATAGAAGAGGGAACTCGCCACAACAGTCTAATAGAACATCTGCAGCAGCTTTTTGCAGATGTTAAAGGAAGCCAGCCTTTTTAGGAAATACAGCCAGCTCTGTCCTTTCCTACACAGAGCGTCTGTGTTGGCAGTCCAGTCCATTTTTTCATCCAGCTGTACTCCAAGGTATTTGTAGGTTTTGATGACCTCCACAGAGTCACCATTGATAATCACAGGCTCAGGTTGAGGCCTGGGCCTCCTGAAGTCCACCACCATCTCCCTGGTCTTTGTGGTGTTTAGGTGCAGATGGTTAACGTCACACCATGCAACGAAGTCCTGTATCAGTTTTCTGTACTCTTCCTCCTGTCCCTTCCTGATGCAACCAACGATAGCAGTGTCATCCGTGAACTTTTGCACGTGGCAGAGTCTCACATACTGAGATCTGCCTGTCAGGTAGTCTGTGATCCATGCAGTCATTTGTGAGCTTACTCCAATCTCTGTTAGTTTGTCTCTGAGGAGCAGTGGCTGGATGGTGTTGAATGCACTGGAGGAGTCCAAAAATGTTCTCACAGCCCTGCTGCTGCTGTCCAGGTGAGAGAGGGCTCGGTGAAGCATGTAGGTAATGGCATCCTCCACTCCCACCTTCTCCTGGTATGCAAACTGCAGAGGGTCGAGGGCGTGGCGGACCGGTGGCCTAATGTGGTGTAGCAGCCCCCGCTCCATGGTCTTCATTATGTGAGACGTCAGGGCGACTGGCCTGAAGTCATTCAGTTCTCCAGGGCATGGTTTCTTTGGGACTAGGATGCTGCAGGATGTTTTCCACCACCAAGGTACCCTCTCCTGCTCCAGGCTCAGGTTAAAGATGAGCTGTAGAGGGTCTCCCAGCTCCATTGCACAGGCACAGTAGTCGTGGAGATACTCCATCTGGGCCTGCAGCTTTGCTGGGATGGAGCCTTCTCAGCTCTCTGCACACCTGGGCTGCTGTGATCATGGGTGGAGGGATATTCTCCTTCTCTGTGCCACAGTTGTTCTCAGTGGGTAGGTTGAAAGCAGAAGTGGAGTGTGCAGTGTACTGAGGTGTGAATGAGTTGGGGTCATCAAACCTGTTGAAGAATTTGTTCAGCTGGTTCGCTATTCCCACACCTCCTTCAATGGTGTTACCCTGTTCGAGCTGCATCCGGTTATAGTCTTCATCTGACTCCACACTTCCTTCATGCTGTTGTTTTGCAACGTCTGCTCCAGTTTCCTCCTGTACTGCTCTTTCGCCTCCCTGAGCTGGACTTTTAGTTCCTTCTGCACACACTTAAGCTCCTGCTGATCACCATCCTTAAAGGCCCTTTTCTTCTTGTTCAGAAGTCCCTTGATGTCACTTGTGATACAGGGCTCGTTGTATGCATACCAACATACAGTTCTTACTAGAACAACAACGTCCATACAGAAGTTCATGTAGTCAGTAGTGCAGTCAACAACCTCCTCAATGTTCCCACTGTGCGAGCTCTGCAGTACATCCCAGTCTGTGTCCCTGAAGCAGTCTCTCAGGATCTGCTCAGCCTCAGGAGACCATTTCCTGAAAGAACACACATACTGGGAGAAAGCAGGTAGTGTTTTGTCCAGAGTAACATGATTAAAGTCCCCAGAGATTAACACCATCGCCTCGGGGTGTTGTGTTTGTATCCTAGCAACAGCAGAGTGGATGACGTCACATGCTACTTCCGCATCGGCGCGTGGGGGGATGCAAACAATGAGAACAATGGCATGTCGAAACTCACTGGGCAAGTAATAGGGATGTGAACTTACAGCCAGAAGTTCGATGTCCCTGCAGCAGTTGGAGATTTTTATGCTCACATGCCCAGGATTACACCACCTCGTGTTCACATAAATGGCGAGTCCTCCTCCTTTCTGCTTCCCGCAGGCTTTAGTGTCTCTGTCTGCCCTGACTGTGCTGAAGCCAGGTAGCTCCACGTTAGCATCCAGAATGCTAGACATTAGCCCTATTTCACAGAAGCACAATAAACTGCACTTTCTGTAGATTTTATCATTTTTCACCAGCGCAGCCAGCTCGTCGATCTTGTTTGGTAGAGAGTTCACGTTTCCCATAATTACAGAAGGTACCAAAGGCTTATATCACCACTTCTTCGCTAGCTGCTTAACCTTTAGCTTAGCACCGGCTCTGCAGCCTGGCTGCAGTTGTATCTATCTATCTATCTATCTATCTATCTATCTATCTATCTATCTATCTATCTATCTATCTATGATGAAGTTTCTGACCAGCCGCTCAAAGCACTTCATCACTAATGAGGTCAGGGCTACAGGGGGTAGTTGTCGAATGGGGTTTCTTTGGGACAGGAACAATGATGGACTCTTTAAAGCATGTGGGAATTATGGATTGGGTTAAGGAGAGGTTGAATATATCTCTGAACATGGGTGCTAAGTGGTCAGTGCAGGCTCTGAGGACTTGAGCTGAGATTCTGTCTGGTCCTGCTGCTTTCCTGGTGTTCACTCTCCTGAAGGTTTTCCTCACGTCGTGCTCAGAGCCTTTGCTTATATTTTGAACCGAGAAGAACTCGGCCGGCTGGATGGCGTGGTCCGGCACCGTTGGGGTTCAGTCAAGTCTCGGTGAAGCAGAGGAGATTGCAGTCCCGAATGTCTCTCTGGAACTTTACCCTGGCCCAGTTTTCCAGTGACTGGACGTTGACAAGCATGGTGCTAGGCAGAGGTGTTCGGTGTGCACGGGCTCTCAGCCTGTTCCTGACGCTGTCTCGTTTCCCCCGGGGTAGCCAGTGTTTGCCACACTGACTGCTTTCCCATAGTTTTGATGTTCTAACTGATGTCCTAGTTTTTGGCTAGGTCTGTTTTTGGCTCTGTAGGTGAACTTCAGTGTTCTATATCTGATGCAACAGCTACAGAAAACCAGTAAATGGAACATTAGCTGAGAATATAGAGAAATATAGATAAATATAATAAAAATGATGAAGTTTAAAGTTCATATTTATCCCTAACATTTATCCTTAATGAGAAGCCTGAGGTGACAGTGGTGAAGAAAAACTCCCTGAGATGATATGAGGAAGAAGCCTTGAGAGAAACCAGGCTCAGAACGGAACCTCATCATTTGGGTGACACTGGACAGTGAATAATGTAAATAATGTCTATTCTACAACAGCAACCAAGAGCTCCTGAGGAACTATTAGATCTGTGTATGTTCTGAGTTCATTATTGACTTAGCACTAATTTCTTCCTGCCAAAAGCTGACTGATGCAATGGCAGTTCAAAGCCAGTGTGGTATTTTCCATGTAGTTCTATCCACAGCAGTCCCCTGGGCCACAGGCTGTCCTACAGTGTATCACACAGTCATACACTCATCATAGCCGCAAAGATATGATAGATACAGTCATGTGAAAAAATTAGGACACCCCATGAAATCCTGTGTTTTTTTTAACATAGCGAAACATATGGGCATTTGATCTTCATTTTTTTTTAACAAGGTTGAAAGATTCAAGTAATATAGCTAAACAAATAAAACCAAAGAAGTCTTTTAAATGATCTGTAAAATGTAATAAAAAAAATCCAATTTCTTGTGAGGAAAAAAGTAAGGACTCCCCAACATTTATTTGTACTTAAAATGGATAAAATGACCTGCAGGTGTATCATATCAGGTGCAATTGATTAGAAGATTATTCCAGGGCATTTTGAAGGAGGCTTGCCTTATTTAAACCTCAGACATTTAGCTTGGTTTCCTCTTAATTGTAGAAGTGAAAGGTATCACAATGGTGAGATCCAAAGAGCTCACTGAGGCCTTCAGAAAGAATATTGTTGATGATTATGAGTCTGGTAAGGGATATAAAAAGATCTAAAAAGAACTTATAATCAGCCATTCCACTGTCCAGAAAATCATTTACAAGTGGAGAACATTTAAAACAACTGCAAACATAGCTAGGTCAGGCCATCCAAGCAAATTCACCCTAAGAGCAGACCGCAAGATGCTTAAAGACGTCTCCACAAACCCTAAAATATCACGGGCCCTACAGCAAGCTTTTGCTACAGTTTATGCCATGAATCTCTTTAAGTGCTTGAATGTACGCTCAAAAAAAGACTACACAACTTTATTATGGGAGGTGTGCTAGAAGGAAACCTTTTTAAAGGTTTCTAAAAAGCTGTCTAAAAAAAATTGTAGCGTGTCAGAAGACTGGTTAGATACGTGGGAGCTGAACCGTTTATAGCCTTGTATGTAAGTAATGCTAGTTTGTAATAAATTCTAAACTTAACAGGTAGCCAGTGCAGGGATGATAATATTGGGGTTATATGATCATATTTTCTTGATCTGGTAAGAACTCTGGCGGCTGCATTCTGGACTCACTGTAGCTTGTTTATTGAAGATGCAGGACAAACACCTAGTAATGCATTACAGTAGTCCAGTCTGGAGGTCAGGAATGCATGAACTAGTTTTTCTGTATCAGATACAGATAAAATGTTCCTAAGCTTGGCGATATTTCTAAGATGGAAGAAGGCTGTTTTTGTGATATTGGAAATATGATTTTCAAAGGACAAGTTGCTGTCTAATATTACACCCAGGTCTTTCACTGTAGAGTTAGTAGTAACAGTACATCCTTCTAAATGCAAGCTGAATTATGAAAGCTTTTGTGTAGTCATCTCTAGTAATCTCTGTCTTATCTGGATTTAGTAATCGAAAATTCAGTCATCCAATCTTTTATATCTTTGACACACTCAGTTAATCTGGACAATTTAGATATTTTATCTGGTTTTGATGAGATATATAACTGGTATCATCGGCATAACAATGGAAACTAATCCCATGCCTTCTAATAATGTTACCCAAGGGAAGCATGTATATTGAGAACAGCAGAGGTTCTAAAACTGACCCTTGTGGAACACCATATTTCACTGGCATTACATTGGATAGTTCTCCATTTAAATCTACAAAATGGTATTGATCAGACAGGTAGGATCTAAACCATTTTAATGCCTGTTCCTGAATACCTGTGATTTTGTAAGCAATCTACAAGAATATTATGATGTATAGTGTCGAATGCAGCACTTGGATAAAAAAAAAAAAAACAGGTAATTTGTGATGTTAACTAGTGCAGTTTCTGTACTATGATACACAATTCTAAAAACTTCTAATTTGGTTTTTCTCCACTTTTGCTCGAGGTTACGGGTTGCTCTCTTGAGGGCGTGAATATGACTATTGTACTATGGTGCAGGTGTTTTATCTCTGAACTTTTTTAATCGGATGGGGGCAACAGTGTCTAGTGTGCTGGTGAAAATAGTGCCTATGTTGTTAGTCACTTCATCCAGATCATCTGCATTTAGGGGTCTAGTAAGAAGTTGAGACAGATCTGGCAGATTGTTTGTAAATCTGTCTTTAGTGGTCGAATTAATATTTCTACCAAATCGATAACATGGGGAGACATGGTTAATTTGTTCTACAGGTAGAGTGTACACTAAGAGGTGATGGTCTGTGATATCATCGCTTTGAGGTAGAATATCTACAGTGACATCTGTTCCATGTGAGATAATTAAATCTAGCGTATGATTAAAACAATGAGTTGGTCTATTAATGTTTTGTTTAACCCCAGAGGAATTTAGAATATCCAAAAATGCAATTTTTAATGCATCATTATCATCATCTATATGAATGTTAAAGCCTCCTCAAAATTAATCAATAAATCTGACAGTAGATGTGCAAATTCTTTAAGAATATCAATGCAGGGCCCTGGGGTCTATACACGGTGACCAGAGCAAGATATAGCAGGGATTTATTTATGTCTGTGAGAGCTACATTAAGGATAAGCAATTCGAATTAGTTAAACCTGGGTCCTGTTTTCTGAGTAACAGTAAGAATGGAGCATTCTGGAATGGCCAAGTCAAAGCCCAGATCTAAATTCTATTGAGATCTTGTGAGGTGATTTGAAATGGACTGTGCATGCAAGAAACCCCAGAAACATTACACAGCTGAAAGAATTCTGCATTGAGGAGTGGGGGAAACTTTCTTCCAGTCAACATCAGAAACTGGTAGATGGCTACAAGAACTGTCTGATTGAAGATCTATTTCGACCTCACTCAGACCGTCACCACAGTCTTATCCTGAATGATGCCATTATTCCACCTAATAACAACAAATGTCAGGTGACTGACCTTAGGGGTTGGCTGTTATATAACATCCGGATGGACCAACTACTTCCTCTTTGCCTTTCTCGTCTCATTTGAGACCTGATCGGTTAATTGCATTTGAAGTGAAACTCAGGAGAGATTACGATCCATCATGTTGTTCATGCAGGTGCTTTAGGTTCCTGAGGATTTTGTTGGATTTCTCCTCTGTATTTTGGACACGATGTTGGAGCATGCGTTGGTGAGTGTCCCCTTACTTTACTTTATTACAATCTGTTTACAGGTGTTTGTGTTTGGGTCTGCTGTTCACAGTGGACATGATATTTCCATTCTGGTTACTGCATGTATGCACATAGAGTGGGGGATATTCAAATATTCTTTGTTTATATAATTTTTGATTTTCAAAAAGTTCTGTTTGCAGACTTGATTCATCACGAACTACATGTGAATGATTTTGTTGTTTGTTCCTTTTCAATAAAAACCAAGAAGTTTATGTTGAATATTTTATACTTTAATCTCAGGTGGTAGTAATATATTGTGATTGAAGAGCACTGTTCACAGACACTGAAAGATGATTAATGAACAGTGATTCGTACTTTCAGTTTATACTAATAATTGTGAATTGTGATTGATATACTGTGTTTCATTACAATTCATCTATCAAGATCAAGTTTTGATTTTGTCATGCTGATATGCACCCATGAGATGGACATAGAGAATGCCCATCCTGTCTGGGTATGCAGCATTTACTTGATATTGAGAAATCCTGTGCAGCAGCTGTAGGGTTAACATTACAGGAAAGGGTGCAGAGAGCCAGGCACTCAACTGGTAGTAGGAAAGAAGTAGCTTCTAAAGGGCCCTTGGTAGAGGAGCATCCTTATACGCGCAAGAGGGATCGTACCGCACCTCAGAATGAATGTGGGAGGACCACAGTAGTACAGGAACCCAAGAATGATAACCAGTTACAGATTTTGGCAGTGTTACTTGATTTAGCAGGTAAGTTTGAAACATGTACAACTGCAGTGAGCACACAACTGCCTGCAGCCTCTTTGGGTGATGATCAATCACACCAGGAGTGAAAGGATGGTTCAGTGGATGTCATTTCACTGCATGCAAATGACTCCCTTAATGGTAGTGAGGGAAAGGATGAAGAAGATGATGAGGATGAATCCAGGTCTAGCACTTCAGAGGGGAGCCCACACTCTGACATTCTTTCTCTCATTTTAAGTGCAGCGAAAATCTTGGGTCTTGATGCTAAAGAAGAAGCTACTGTTTCAACTCTGCAGCAAGGTGTGTGGGCAAGCCCCCTCTCATGCTCAGCCCCTGTGTCTGTTCCCGTGGCTGAAGATTATTCTCAGATGTTGAGAAAAGCCTGGAATAATTCCAATCCCAATTTAATGCAAGGTGTAGGCAATTTGTCAAGATAAATTATGCCCCTGAGAGTGGTATGGGTAATATACCTTCAGTGGAGTGAGAGATTGCAGCTTTTACCTCTTTGGGACCTGGTTGGGTCACGGATAATCCTAGGTATATAATGCAGCTACTCGGGGAGGGTTAGCGCGGGAAGCACTTTGGTGATACTCTTGGCTGCTTTGAGGAAAGTGATCAGTTCAAAAGATCATGATGCTATGAATCTGGTTGACACAGCACTCATCACACATTCATAGCTTACCAGAGATATTGGTGCATCTATGTCTTCAGCGATCTTAGCCCGAAGGCAGATTTGGTTAGCTCAGACATCCTTGCCTGAAACTATTAGGAAGCAATTGACTAATATGCCAGTGGTTTCCTGGTAGAGAATTTCACCCTGACTCTCAGTCCCTGTCAGATACTGCTGAGCAAGCATGATGCAGAAGAGAATCTGTCCAAACATTTGGTCATGTGGGACCCACTAGATATGGCCATAAAAGTGCTCAGCCCTTTCGGCCCTCACACTTTGGGTTTGACGGAAGACAAACTAGGGGTTATCAATAAGGGATACAGGACACAGTTCCTGCGGTGTCCTCCTACTTTTTCAGGGGTTCATATGACCATAGACAAAGACCCAGTCCAGGCACAAATTTTAGCCAACAAGATTACAACCCTATTATAGAAAGAAGCAATTGTTCAGGTAAGCACCAGTGAACAGCCCACTGGATTCTATTCTAAATATTTCCTGGTACCAAAGAAGTATGGTGGACTTTGGCCCATCGTGGACTTATGGCAACTGAACTTATGGCATAGAGCCAGGAGAATGGTTCACTTCCATAGACTTGAAGGATGCATATTTCCACTTGCCCATCTGTCAAGATCAGCTGTTTCTTCACTTTGCCTTTCAAGATCAGGTTTACCAGTTCAGGGTCCTACCATTTGGCCTCTCATTTTCTCCAAGGGTCTTCATCAGGGTTGTTTCAGCAGGCCTTCTCAGAGCCTGTCCACTCCTACAGTGGGTAAACAGCTTCAAATTACATCCCAAATTAGACAGACATGTGAGAATGAGGGTTTCACAAAGATATATGTTACACCCTTGGATGAACAAGTGGTTACTATCACAAAGGGTTCTTTCAGGGAACATCTCAGTGAGGCATTCTATGATAACAACAGATGCCTCTCTGAGGGGATGGGGAGCAGTTTGGGTCTTGAACTGGACCTCTTCCGGGGAAATGGCTTCTCCATCCCAACAGAGGCAACTCACTGCAACCAATGGTATTCCCTGAGCAACCAGGGAGATCTCTTGGGGATAGATGCATGCTTTTCCTCCCCTACCTTTGATTCCCTTGGTGTTCAGGAGGGTAGCACTGCGTCGTCACAAGGTCTTGCTTGTGGCCCCAAGATGGCTGAAGAAACACTAGTTCCCGGCACTTATTTGTTTGGTCCAAGGTCACCCTTGGCAGCTACCAAGGAGAGTCAATCTCCTGTCTCAGGCAGAGGGGCTAATTTGGCACCCAAGGCCAGAAATTCTACAATTGTGGGTATGGCCTCTGCTCAGTCCCTCCCTAACTTGGACTTAGACAAAGCTGTACTGAGGACAATAAATAGTTCTAAGGCACCCTCTATTTGGAGTAACTATTTGAGAAAGTGGCAGCATGGTGTCAAGACCATCAGCTAGATGCTACCAATTGTGACACTAATTTTGTTCTCCAGTTCCTTCAGTTGTTGTTGGATTCAGGGGAATTGGTTAATACTATAAAGGTAAGTCATCTCACACTTTCATTCATTAGTGGATGGTATAAGTGTTGGCAAACACTCTTTGGTGTTTCTTCAGTTCCTTAACGGCACACACCATTTATGCCCAGGGAAAGTTATTAGGTCACCTGCTTGGGATCTTACTATTGTTTTGTGTTCACTGGAACCTTTGGATCAAGCAGCTCTAAAGTTCCTGACATTGAAGACTGTCTTCCTCTTGGCAATATGTTCAGCCAAAAGGGGTAGTAGATTGCACTCTTTATCAGTCAGGGAAGACTGTGACATGGAAGGCGGAAAATGCAGGGGTTTTTCTTTGGCCAAATCCGTCATGCCTACCCAAAGTCCTTAGGCCTGGTATGATAAATCAGGTGATTAAGCATGATGCTTTTCACCCAAACCCCCCTTGTTCTGGTACTGGGTTGGATAGCACTTCATGTCCTGTCAGAGCACTGCATACATACATTGAGCATACTCGTCCATTGCAACAGTCACATACACAACTATTTGTATGTTTTGACAGGAAATGTGCAGGCAAGCCTGTGTTTAGGCAACATTTATCTCACTGGATAATGGATACAATTTCACAAGCATATTCCAGTCATAATATTCCTATTTCTGGTGATCTAGTTGCCCACTCTACCAGGAGTATGGACACTTCTTGGACAGCACTTAAGGGGGTAGCACTTTTAGACATATGTGCCTCTATTAAACTATAATACTGTTCTCCAACTGAAGCCATGCTTGCTGATATTGTGGTCTATAACTCCTGCCTGCTGCCCTGTATCTAGGTCAGACCGAGTTTTCAGTCATTCACACTGCGCAATTGATCACTCGCGTGCATGCACTCTGCTTTGCCTTGATTTTGCTAAACTAGTCGGTGACTTTGCAAAACTAATCAGCAACTGAAAAGTCTTGCAGTGTGAACTCGGCTTTAGGAAACCATCTGAAGCGCATCATGCTGGATTTTCTGATGTACTAACCACTGCACTATCAACCCATGTGATGTATTCACAGAAGAGCGCACAAAGGTGGCTAGAAACACATCGGGATGCACACAGATACCGCAAGGCAAGGAGAAGCGCCCTGCTTGCCACAAGCAAGCCTTTGGTGGCTCAAACCATACCCTTGCCAAGTCAGGCTCAAAGTTAATTTATAATAAATTGTGAGAAACTGATCCTCAGTCTACCATGCCAATTAGTAACTTTCTCAATACTCTTTAGAGATAAAGCCTTTCAATAAGTAATTCTATACCAAATTACCTCCCAAAGACATATGGTCTTTGATACTTGGCACAGACTCTATGTCCACATGCCAACTAATTAAAACCAAGGGCTTATATAGCAGCATGCTCAGGTGCCTTGCATCAGCCCTGATTGCCTGTGCTGGGCTGAGCACTATAAAGAGGCATGACAGTAGCTGCAGAATAGCCTTTGTAGGCACCTGCAAAAAAAATTTACTCCATTGTGAAAAAGGCTGCCACAGGTGCAGATGACAGGTTTACTCAGATGTCATTAAGTCGGTTCTGTGCTCTTCTATAAATGTCTGGTTTGAGTCAGCCAGCAAATCAGATACACTACTCACAAAAAGTTAAGGATATTTGTCTTTTGGGTAAAATTTATGGAAAATGGAAAAAGTTCACACTACAGTGATATTATATCATGAAAGTAGGGCATTTAAGTAGAAGCTGCAATGGTGATTTCCTCATCTCAAACAATCTATTGAAACAAAAGCCAACAACAGTGGTGGGTATACCACAACAAAAAATGTCAATGTCTCAGTAATTTGTCACGTGCCCTTGACCATCAATTACAGCTTGACCACGACGTCTCATGCTGTTCACCAGTCGACTTATTGTCTGCTGAGGCATGGCATTCCACTCTTCTTGAAGGGCGGCCCTCAGGTCATTGAGGTTCTGGGGTACAGGGTTATGGGCCTCTACATGGCGACTCGGCTGATCCCAGAGGTTTTCTATGGGATTCAGGTCTGGAGAAAGTGCAGGCCACTCCATTTCAGGTACCCCAGCCTCCAGCAGCCGTTCCCTAATGATGTGACCTCGATGAACTGGAGCATTGTCATCCATGAAGATGAAATTCGGCCTGTGTTGTTCATGCAGGGACACAATGACTGGATTAATGATGTTATTCAGGTAGTATTGTCTTGTCACTGTACCATTCACAAGATGTAGGTCAGTTCTGTATTGAGTGGACACACCTGCCCAGACTGTAACACCACCACAACAGTGGCTGATGCATAGCGCTCTCCTTGACGTCTCCAACATCGTTGGGTCCATCATTTCTGCTCAACATGAATCGACTTTCATCAGAGAACAGCACTGAGGCCCACCGGTCCCTCGTCCAGAGTAAATGCTCCCTGGCCCGACGCCTGTGCCTGGTGGTGTGGTCAGGTACCCTTGCAGGTCATCTAGTATGCAGACCACGCTGATGTAAACGGTTTCGAATGGTCTGACGTGACACTTGGGTTCCTCTCACCTCCCTTAAATGTGCCTTGAGTTGAGTGGCATTCATCATCCGGTTCCGCAGGGCACTGTTCACAATGAAGCGGTCATCAGTGTGGGATGTGGCCAAAGGATGTCCACTTCTATGCCTTTCTGTGACTCTTCCAGTCTCTCTGTATCTCTGTTGCAACCTGCTGATGACACTCAACATCACATGCAATGGTGAGGTACTGTTGATCAATTGTTAGGTGTGGTCTTGGTCTCATGATGTCAAAATGTGAACAGCATGATGAAGAGGACTGTTTAAATACCAATTCTAATTGAACCAGAAAATTTATTGGTGGATTCATGGATCAAACACCAGTTGTGAATTTTGCCGTTAAGCACCTTGTTAGAGAACAGCAAGTTCTGCAGAAAGTACTGAAACACTGAACAGTTGGACATGTGCATTCAGAAGTGTAGAGAAGGTCAAATTAATTTCACCTGGAAAGGTTATAGTGCATTTTAGGTGCATCCTGAAATTTCACCCGAAAGCCGAATATCCTTAACTTTTTGTGAGTAGTGTATAAGAAGAGTGCAAAGGACTGTTAGGACATCAGAAAGGATCATTGGTGTACACCTGCTAACCTTCAGAATGAAGAAACGAGCAGGTAACATCATCCTCTCACCCCAGGCAGGTAACATCATCACAGACCCCTCTCAACTCAGGCCACAACTTGTTTGCACTTCTCCCTTCAAGAAGATGCTACAGATCTCTGTGCATTAGAACATCTAGGCACAGGCCTTTTTTCCCCAGGCCATCTCCAGCTTGAACAGCAAACATAGGATTATTACCTGTGTTCTGTAATTCATTTCTGCAATTCATTCTCCATCTCTAATTACTGCCTCTTTCTCAAGTAATATGTAAATACATAAACATATCTCTTTATTTATACAGCTGTAAATAGAGTGTATAATGTACAAATCTGCACATAAATCTTCTGGTCCATATTCATACCCATTATTATTATTTATTAAGTCTTACTATTTAAATGTTTTCTGTTCTCATGCAAGATATGTATATATGTAGGTGTGTATGAACCAAGAGCACCTTTAAAAAAACACAACAAATTCCTTGTGTGTCTGTGCACACTTGATGCTATGTAATCCTTACTGTGCCATCAACAGGCCTCTTATGACACACACCCTCCCGCTTTTTCCAGCATGTCACCAGGCACATTCTGACAAGAGTTTTGCATAAGAAAAACAGGTTCCCTGTGTGACTTGCCACAGTCCCTTGGGTACATTAGATACATATTTTCCCTCTATTTTCTAATTCACTATGTTTACAAGTTTTTGTACATGCATTTGTAAGTCACACTTACAAATTTATGGATTTCACTGTACTGGAGCAAGTGTCATTCATATTTAGAGGTCTGATGCCTTTTTCATGCACAACAATATGCAAGCAACATGCATGTATGTTTGTATTTCTGAAAAAGAATCAAGTTTAAATGTGTTTAGTAATAAAAAACTGAGCTGAGACAGAAAAACTGTACCCATCTTGTTTTTTTTGTGCATATTACACAAACAGAGAATTTGTTTTCATTTTAAATCAATCCATTTAAAAGTAGACATTTTAAGGTTCCTGTAGACAAATTTCTCGTGAGTGTGCAACAATGATACACTGAGTTTTATTTTATTTTGGTGCCACTCTCCAGATAAAAATTCACAGAGCTGGAGGCATCATTTACAAAATCACATTTTGTTTTTATTGTAAGGAGATACATATAACAGTGGACCTGTTGTAGTTTAGAATGATGTTTTTCTCCATAAATGGTGGAGTTTTTTAACTCGTCGTCACACTATGTGAAGAAAATCCAAGACAACATGCAGGACCATAGAATTATAAGGGTTAAAGAAATATGAGGTTTTCTAAGCAAAACATTTTCCTTATCATTTTAAACTGTTCAGAATTAGAAAAAAAAGTGCACTTAGTGTCACATTTAATCTATAGTTAATGTGATGAACTACACCATGTGCTTACAATGCTAGGGGACTTCTATGAAATTAAATGTAATTACATTACATATATCTATAAATTACCTTGGGACCAGCTTGTAAAAAGTTATCTCAACAAAGTTCAAGAAAAGGGCTAGCATCATCTGTATCCACAAAGAAGGCAATTCCATTCTCAATATCAGCAAAACTTATAAAAACCATTCAAAGAAGGACTTCTGTAAAGACTAAACCTACAGACAGAACCTGGAAGACCACCAGCAGACTGTGCAGGATAATAGTGAGTGTCATGAAAAACAGGTGAGAAACAGCATCAAGGAATACCTTACACATCAGTAAGAATTATCAGATACAACTAGGGCACAAACTATTCAAAACAGGACCAACAATTATGGGTACAGAGGGCAAGTACACAAGCCATTTTACATTTGGTGATAATCTGCACTGCTTATTTGTTTCCTTCTTGCAAATAAACTCATGCAAACAACTTTATTCCTTTGACCTAATTTACATAAAACCTTGATTAAACCAAATCCGAGTCTGGGTGAATGGAATGTATGGAGGGGTGAGCGCTCTCAGGCGAGGATAAAGGAAGTAGGGGTGCAGAGGAAGCTTCTACAGCACCCTCAATATTCAGGACACTGTTAACAAAATAATATACAAATAAACAAATATTCTATACCAGTACTTCTAAATTAAATATGTTACAGAAACGGGTTAGACTATCTCAAATTAAATTCACAATCTGACAATCTTAAATGATTTCCTTACAGGAGAGCGATTTTTCAGCAATTACAAATTTTCATTTACACATTGTGCACATTGCACTTTTAACCTGTTCATGTTAGATATAATGTTATGGAACATCCACAAGTTTGGAGTTTTCAGTTTCTGTAACATGAAAAGCACATTTTATATCTCATTAACTTAAGGTGAATAAAAAAGTGAGCATACTGTGGGAATGTAGCTGTTATAATGTAAATGATAACAGGAAGTATGATCTGTGTCCTGAACATTACTGAATTTTACAAAGTGCTATGCTTCAATAAACGTTAAATAAACATCTTCTAATAGAAAATCTCAATGATTAATTAATTCAACAAATTGACTTTATTACATGTTTGTAAAGGGATTATTTGAACATGCTCTGTGAAATGAACTGTTATAGGAGCAATAATGTTTTTAATATTCCACTCAAAATATTCAGATCTGTGTTGCTGTAGAAAAATCAACACCTTCTGATTCAAGAACACAATCCTGCTTCAGTATAATAATTGTAATCAACACACACTGTCTTTGAAAAAAAGGAAAAACAAGCCTGTTATATAAGAACATTTTTATTTCATTAATTACTCAATTATTTGCTATGTTTTTATTTTCTTATGTGACCTTCTGTGGCGATTTTTCTATTTAGTGATAAACTCAGCTACTTATTTGTTTTCCTTCAGGCAAATTGGCTTATGCAAACCACTCGGTCCCTTTTGTCCTGCTTTACATAAACTCTGATTAAAAACCAAATCTCAGTGACTGACACTGAGACACAGACCAAGCTGAGTGAAAAAGTTAGGACACCCTCAGTACAAAACATTTAGTGTGTTGAACATTTAGTTTCCTAATGCAGATATTCCTTCCTTACACTGAAATCCCATTTGACTTCAGCCAGGTAATTAAACAGTGAAATTTATAACTGCACTTTTCTTTTTTTCAGTCGGAGCGCAGGGAGCTACAGACAAATTGTGTGGAGGGTCTGTGTGGGTATTTCTGTTACATCATCTACCAATAACAAACATTCCTTAAAAATAAAAAAAGACATCCACAAACAAACAAACAAACTATAAGGAAGCCCCAGAGGCAGCAGGTGTAGGATCCATGTGCAGATTTAATGAAAGCACAGTCCAATAGCAAACAAATCCAATGATGCACAAATAGAGAAAATTTAATAAAAATAACAAGCAAGGTTATTCACAAGAATAAACGGTAAAATGCAAGGCTTGGTATGAACACTACGGAACAATACTGTGCATGCTGTTTAAAGTGCAGCTGGAAGTAACTTTGACCCGGAAGTGAGTCAAAACTCAGGAGAAGGTTCCCTCTGGTAGTTACAAGGGGGCAACGTGAGTTGTGACGTTACAGAGCCCCCCTCGCTATGAACACCTCCTAGTGTTCAATGTCGTGCTCGGCCAACGGATCTGGGTGCTGGTTTATCTGGGTGTAGTCTATAAAATTCTTCGGTTAGTGCTGGATCTAGTATGTTGACTACAGCAGGGGGCTTTGAACACAACCCTGGGGGGCTCCAGTGCTGAGGGTGAGTGAGGCTGAGACATGTCTGCCCATCCTTACTGCCTGTGGTCTACCAGTTAGGAAATTGGAGATCCACTGACAAAGAGATGGGCTGAGTCCCAGGTGCTCCAGCTTGGTGGTGAGTGTGGAGGGGATTATAGTGTTAAACGCTGAACTGTAGTCAACAAACAGCATTCTAACATAATTCCCCTTTCTAGTGTCCAGGTGACTGAGTGATGTGTGAAGGAGGTAGGAAATGGCATCATCAGTTGAGCGGCTTGGGTGGTAATGGAACTGTAATGGATCCAGTGTGTCTGGTAGTGAAGTGATGATGAAGTCTCTGACCAGCCGCTCAAAGCACTTCATCACTACTGAGGTCAGGGCTACAGGGTGATAGTCGTTGAGGGAAGCAGGATGGGGTTTCTTCAGGACAGGAACAATGATGGACTCTTTGAAGCATGTGGGGATTGCTGACTGGGTTAAGGAGAGGTTGAATATGTCTGTGAACACAGGTGCTAGCTGGTCAGTGCAGGCTCCGAGGACACGACCTGAGATTTTGTCTGGTCCTGCTGCTTTCCTGGTGTTCACTCTTCTAAAGGCTCTCCTCACGTCATGCTCAGATATGATGAACGCATTGGTGTTGGCATTCTCTTCCTGTCTACAGCCGTTAGCATTAGCTGTAGCATTAGCTTTAGCATTGTTAGCTGCACCCTCGAAGCGAGCGTAGAAGGTGTTCAGCTCGTCTGCCAGAGACACTTCCGCATTCATCATACCGGATGTTGGTGCTTTATAGTCCGTTATTGTCCTTAATCCCTGCCACAGGCTCCTAGAGTCACTCTGTTGGAGCTGTGACTCTAGTTTCCTTCCGTAGCGCTGCTTCGCCACCTTCACTGCTTTCCGCACGTTGTATGACGCAACCTTGAATGAGGTCATGTCACCCGACGCAAGTCCCGCGTTGTAGGCAGTGGTGCGAGATCTCAGAGCGTTGCGGATGGTCTTATCCACCCAACAATCCACGTTGATTTATAACAAGTAACAAATTTTAAGGTGCTGTCATGATTTTAGAAAGACATCACCAATCAGACCGAAGTGCAGGATGAAACAATCACTTAAAATGACGAGAGAAGTTCCTCCTGGAGGAATAAAGTTTGGCCTGTGCCAACAACAGTGGGCAGCACACCTTGAAAGAAGGAGGATGGGAGACAAACTGGATTCTGTAGCCTTTTCCCACAGTATCCAGAACCCACTGCGAGCTAGCAGAAGCTTCCACTCTGCCAGGTGGTGTGAGAGGTGTTCTCACTGTTCTCACCTTGCCAACTGCTCTGAAACAGCAAGCTGGCAGGGGCACCTCAGGAGATGGTGACACATAAGGAGCAGGAGCCTGGGGTATCCCTGAAAACCCTAGCCCTTGGGTTTTAGGAATCCTTTCTGGCCTACCTGGTGGAGATGACTGACCCCAGGTCCTCTCTTGCCTGGGGGACCTGCCCTTAAGTGCTGGCCAGCCACCCAGATTTTACATAGGGGGGCTTGGGCTGCAATGCTAGCCTAATTTTCCTGCCTCAACAGGACAGTCTGGGGCCAGTGACTACTGGTTAATAGCCCTAGCTCCTTGTTATGGCTGGGACAGCATATTTACTTGAGACAAAGAACAGCGTTGTTTAGGAAAGCATGGTGTGGGGGATGCTGAAAATCAAAATACAGTATGGCTGGAGGAACGAGTCTGGCTAATCGGAGTGCCCCATTCATTTAATCATGGTTGTGATTGGCTGCTGGCTATGCGTGCAGTTGGGGAAAGGGAAGCATACGGCTTGGGCCGGCTGAACTTGACTAACGAGTTAACAAGTGGTTCGCTAGTGGGTGTTAGGCAGTACTCTCTCTCTCTCTCATACTGTACTATATCGTATCGGGCTCATCAAAATTAATACCTGTACTGTATGTACTTTAGGACAGTAAAATGTTGCGTATTCTTATAGGTTTTGGAAATACTTTAAGTAAATATAAGCATGGACTACGCTACTATATGAATTTACCCAGAATTCATGGCTATATGCTTGCAAATGTTTTCTGTGTGTGTTTAAAGAGTGTGGGAGGATAATTTTTACGACTTAAACAATAAAAAAAAAAAAAAAGCATTTGGGGGTTGTGTCTGTGTATCGCGGATTTTTGTTTATCGTGGGTGGTTTTGGAATGTAACCTCCACGTTAAATGGGGAAGTACTGTATATAAATATTTTAGTGTTTTTTAATGCAAAATATTTTTGCTATGATACACTTTTGTTACTTTTTTTTTACTTTTGTTAAAGTCTACTACTTTAGAATTTTATCTTAAATACAAAACATGCAAAGTCCCCAAAATAGTTCAGCTGATTGATTACATTTGGGGCAAAGTAACATTCTAGACAGGTAAATGATCAATACAAATATTACCTTAGAAATAAACAGAAATATAAACTTGTGTAAATTAGCCTTTTCATTCAAAATCATTTTAGAATGATTGACATCTCATTAAACCTCCAGAGGTGGGAGTCAGTTGTGGAAAATTATAGAGTAATTGTACTTTCTTATTAAAATAAATCATTATTTTTATGCATTTAGACTAAAGTGTTTTTTATTAAATTAATTAATTAATTTATTTATTAATTACTTACCTAAGTGTTATAAGGTAAAGGTACGTTGATTATGTAAGTTTTACAAAACAAATATTGTTTTAAATTCAAGTTAATTTATTTATTTACACCTTATCAGTTAAATGGGCTAGGGTGAGCATTTGATCATTTGAGTTTAGTATCGAATCAAGTTCATTATTTGTTGTTTTTTCAGCTGCTCCCAGTTTGGGGTCACAAAAGCAGATCATTTGGTCCGCATATTTTGATTTGGCACAGGTTTTTACACCGGATGCAATTCTTAGCACAACTCTCCCATTATTGTACATTCAAAAATGATCTAGAATCATGGCTATTGATTATCGTATCTGACCTTCTGATTCTACAGAGTCTACTTACTGCTATGTCTATCTTTGTGTGTGTGTGTAGATCATTTACCAGACTGCAAAAAGGAACTTAAGGATGCAACAAGAGGAAACTTATAAAAGGAATATAATTCCTATAATAATAGGAAATAAATAAGTTTCAGATAGGTAATCTAGTAGTTTTCACATGAAATCATGTCAGTGAAAATAAATAAGATTACATTAATAAAACATTAATTAATAAGTTATTTTAATAAATAAGGTAATTCTTAATTCTTAATTTTTACTACATTGCAAAGAGTAAACATTTTACTTTCATTTTCTTAAACTTTGGCCAGACAGTTCCACGTTTAATTAAGATTCACATTATCTACACTTTAATTTAAGATTAACTTCTCAGAATGTTTTCCACTCCTGCCTACAATGATTATTTAATTTACACTAACATGATATTTCTATTGTTCACTGTTATTTTCTTTCTCCTTGTGAAACACATTTCCATCTGGTTGTTCTCTCCATTTCACGGTGATGTTCTTTGCCATCCCATGATCCTTCAGTTTCTGATTGATCTGAAAAACAGAATTTTTTTACTCAATAATACATGGTAGAGAGTCTATGTGAAACCTGTAAAAAGTCAGACTGTGATTACAGTACAGTGTGTCAGAGTCAGAGCTTGATGAAGACTCAGGTTCTGTAGTAATGAGAAGGAGAATGTAAGTTATAAGTGGAGTCTTCAGGAGGATGACACTCACCTGCTCCAATATGGCCTCCTTTACTGCAGGATCCTTCACATCCTGACTGGACCGGACCTTCACTCTGATGATTTGTTGTTTTCCAGTGATTTCTGAATGTAGAAATGGAAAGACACAAACAAATATAAATAAACATCAACACCTAAAGTTACATTCTAAAGGCAGTTTTTTAAATGTAAATAAAATTGATCTAAATATGAGACTGAATGAAACTTTATCTCACCTGAGTAACAGAAGAAAGGCATGATGTCTGAGCACTGTGCATCAGCAGCCTGAGTGTTGTTTAAATAACCACAGTCTTCATTCCCCAGAGCATTATTAATATTTGCTACTTGTGGAAGAGAAGTTATTTTTGTCTATCCACTTCCATTTGTCTCTGAACAGACCAAGCCAAGTCAAGCCAGGGATCATTCCTGCTGAATTTTCTGTTTCATCTCTAGCACTGACCAGATCAGTGTGATTTGTTCTGCAGTAAGCTTGAGCTGCAGACCATGTCATACCAGTAGAGATGTAAATGTACCTCTCATTGCCAGTTTTAGTGTCTGTGAAAAAAAACATGATTATAACTTATTGAATTAAGTTGATGGTGTGGCAGGAATGCCAGAAAGGCCTAAAGATGACAACACATACAGAATAAAGTAAAGAATGAAGTGTTGAACTGTGGGGATCAAACTGGGATCCTCTCTGGCAAAGACAAGCATTGTAACAAGTAGGAGTAGTAGATATTACAGGAATGAAACGCAGAAACTAAACAATATTAAGAGGGAAAACAAAAAGTAATTAGATAGTTGATTATTCGGTTCACAAACTGATCTTGATTTTAAAATAAACTTTTAAAAACTTGTCAGAGAAAAGGGTTAGTCTCATGGAACAACACTATATTTTTTAAGGCAGTTGACCAACATCATTATCCAGAGCATAATACATTATGCAACTGAGCAGTTGGGGGCAGCCTGGTAGACCTGGGATTTGAACTCCTAACCTTCTAATCAGGAGTCCAACATCAACTGAGCTGTCACTTCCCACTATTACTGGAAGGTGGTCTACACCTTCCTCTGTCAGTGTGCATGGATGTAATGTGACTGGACTTTAAAATAAATGAAATGGATTAAATGATTGAATAATTACTCTTAGATGTAATTACTCTTAGAAAGTAAACAAGTTACAAGCTCTTCAAAACCAGTACACTATTTTCTAACTCCTTCAAAAGTCAAAGAGCATAAGATGATTTTTTTTATGTTGAACCAATTAAGATGTGGTATTTATCATTATTAGAGCAAAGTTGTATTTCATGACAAATCTGACCGCACTGGCAACAGTGTTTTTTATTAACACCTCCTGCTCTACTGAAAGAACAAATTCTGCTCCTTACCATCAAAGTACATAAAGGGGCATGTGGAAGTACATGATACATCAGCCCAACTGCTCCCGCTTAATGCCCCACATGGTTCATCTCCAAGCCAGTTGTCAGGCTGTCCTCTAGGACAGAGTCTCAGACTTCCAAGTGGTTCATTTCCCATGGACCAGCGCCAGCTGTTAACGTCATCATACAGTCCAATCCAAGCACTGGAACTGAATTGTTGTCTCTGTGCTTCATTCTGAATTTGAACCATGACATCACTAGTTTGGATCATAACCAGATCAGTGTGTTTATCTCGACAGTAAGCCTGAGCATCACTCCATGTTTTCCCCTGCTGGATCAAGTAATAACGAGTGAAAGAGAGGACGAGAGGGAAGACTCCTGTGGAGGATCAAGTAATAACGAGTGAAAGAGAGGACGAGAGGGAAGACTCCTGTGGAGGATCAAGTAATAACGAGTGAAAGAGAGGACGAGAGGGAAGACTCCTGTGGAGGATCAAGTAATAACGAGTGAAAGAGAGGACGAGAGGGAAGACTCCTGTGGAGGATCAAGTAATAACGAGTGAAAGAGAGGACGAGAGGGAAGACTCCTGTGGAGGATCAAGTAATAACGAGTGAAAGAGAGGATGAGAGGGAAGACTCCTGTGGAGGATCAAGTAATAACGAGTGAAAGAGAGGACGAGAGGGAAGACTCCTGTGGAGGATCAAGTAATAACGAGTGAAAGAGAGGACGAGAGGGAAGACTCCTGTGGAGGATCAAGTAATAACGAGTGAAAGAGAGGACGAGAGGGAAGACTCCTGTGGAGGATCAAGTAATAACGAGTGAAAGAGAGGATGAGAGGGAAGACTCCTGTGGAGGATCAAGTAATAACGAGTGAAAGAGAGAACGAGAGGGAAGACTCCTGTGTCTCCTAATAAATAAATATTATAATCCCTGTTGGTAGAGGTGGCCTGTACCATTTGCTCACCTGTGAAATACAGGAGCATGAACAGGAGCTGGTCCATCACTGATATGGTGAAACTCACTAAGAAATAAGAAATGTGATTAAAAGCAGTGGCTTTAACTACAAGCATTAAATCACTACATATCACATCAAATCACATCACTGCTTCTCCTTCTGGACCTGTACACTTCTAGAACTATGAAGTGGGCAGTTAAGATTGTGGCTCTCACCCTGGACAGAATTTTTGTGAGGCACTCTTCTCTGGCAGGACGCTGCAGTCCATCAAGTCTAAAATCTCAAAGCACAAAAATAGTTTATTTTGATCCACAACTAGCCTCATAAGTGATATCTAGGGCCCACCATAGTCTCTTATCCTTAGACATTAATGGATAACCCCACCTTGCTGTTTTATATATGCTGCATTGAGGCACACAACTCAGACTGCTATACTGCACCTGCACCTTCTTATCTTACCTTCCCACCTCAAACTGTCAGCATTTTGCACATTCAGCACTATACACAATATAAACATAATTCTATTTTATTTTTCTTATGTTTTAAAAAAATATATTTTATGTTTATTCCTATGCCATTACTTATAGTTTCTTTATATTCTGAAGCTTTTTTGTTTCATTATTACTATGGTCCAGCACACTAATACAAATTCCTTGTACATGTAAACACGTGGTACTTGGCAGTTAAGGTGATTCTGATATTGTTCACTACATTCAATTATATTTAAAATTTCAATACAGGGGAATTGAAGTCAGTAGTGTAATTACTGAGCATTCCTCGAGGGATTGTGTACAACAGGATTCAGTGTCGCTGTCATTGCAGGTAATATGTTATATATCATAGACAAGTTCAACAAGTGATGAAAAAGTGTGTGATGGCAAGAGTCTCATCTAAATCATGAATCCTTACATAATTATTTATAATCAAGTCTAAAGTTTTAAACATCCTGAAGAGAATTTGTTTGGTTGCTATTTTTGTTTAACAGGAACACAGGTTACACACAGGTTAGACAAGCTAGGAAGGGGACACAATAACAGAAAAAAAAGAACAAAAATTACACCAAAACAGATAATTTCACCAAGGGCTGCACGTTCAATCACTCAGGATCTCAGACAGACAGGACCTTCGACCATACGAATTAGATATATGGACACGACCAGAAAGTGTGATCGTAATCATCTATGGAATTAGGAAAGTGTTTACGTATGTTCTTATTGCTTAAACCCAGACCTGGGCATTTTACGGCCCGCGGGCCACATCCGGCCCTTTGGACGTCCCTGTTCGGCCCGCGTTAAGTCAGTCATAAACATAAATTAACAAGTATTTATTCTGTGCACACAATACAACTGTGTTTCTTTTATTTTGAAAAGCCTGGATTTTTATTATTTCCGTATAGACGTGTGTGTGTGTGTCTGAACAGTAACAGGTGATGCTGTACGTTAATGCTGGTCAGATACCCCTAAAAATGTCAGCTTCCGTTATAAAAAGAAAAGTTGATTCCAAATGCCGCGTTTTCAACAAGACATGGACTGCAAAATATTTATTTACAGAAATTGAAGGTAAGGTAATTGCTGCTTACGGGTAGTAACCATTGCTCTCTAAACAGTGGAAAACTGCCGGAGATGGTTACACATGGTAAAGTGTGTCATACTTTTGCATGTCATATGAGAATCTTGTATTGATTTAGACAAATGTGATGTTGACCAATTGCTTATTGCAGTACATATAAGCTTTTGTTTACGTCATAGTCTGTCTCTGCAGACATTCTCGTCAGACTGGGTGACCAGAGACTCTAGGGTCTTCCACTATGAACAGAACCACAATCGCACATCACCAGCAGTTCCAGACCACCAGAGATGATTAAACATGCTGGAAAATGTATACCACCAAGTCACCAGCTCTAAACATTGTCCATCTTAAAGAATATTATAAATGTAGAAAGTGATACCCATGTGGCTGCTGCACATATGTCTGATAGGGAAATAACATGTAGGGATGCCCAAGAAGTGGCCACAGCCTGAATGGAATGGCACTTCATGCATATTTGAACTTTTATGACCTACCAAGCAGTAAGGACTGGAAATGATATCTAGGCACCAAATGAAGTCAAGGATGCTCCTCTCCGACAGAGACCAAAATAGATAAACAAAAGGTTATGACACAATTGTTGACAAATACAGCCGCAATGCTCATACTGGACACAGTGCTGGATTAGGAGCTTTGTCAGCAGGGAGCTGCTATAGCTGCCACAAAAACCTTTAGTGCGGTTGGGTTATGCCCTGTGTACAAGAAGAGAGAGGGAGTCCACCACATTACTGCTCTGACAAGTAAAATATGCATTGCTTTGTTCAACAATAGGTGTCTGTCAACCCAGAGCAACTACAATACTGCTGTACTGTCTGTTTGCACGAGTATGCATCTCTCTGACAGTTCCTGCCTGAAAGGTCTCAGAGTGAGAAATACTGCCCACAGTTCCAACGGGATAAAATGGAATTCCTGTAGCTTTGAGGTCCATCTCCCTTAAATGCCCCAAAGCTGCCACAGTCCTCCCCACCCTGATAGAGAAGCATCTGTAGTTATCACCTCTCTGTATGCAGGAGGCATCCCTCTCTGGAGAAATCGTTCAGAGTGCAGAGATGCAGCGTGTCGGAGAAATTACATAGATATCATACATCATACATTAGCCTAGAAAATGGCAATGCTTTGCCTAGAAGTAGTGGTTATCTATCAAATATCAAATACCTATCAAATATCTATCAAAAATATTTAGCTACTGATTAGTAGTAAGCTTTTGAGTAATGCAAATATATCAAATATATATCCTTGTATATTAATGCACATGTATAACTTTTATAATAATCATGCAGAACTAGTGCTGAGGAGGGGGGAATAGAGGGGATTTTTTTGGTGATGAGAAGTTTGAAAGTAAGGGGATTTTCAGGGCCCAGAATAGTCACCCAGGTGAGAGAAGACAGACATACGCTAGACATAACAGCATCTTATCAGCTTCAGCATTGCTTAATAGGTAAAAGAGAAGCATATTTAGATTCAGACATAAAGGGTTTACCAAGAAATAGAAGCACATTTAAACTTAGAAATAGAAGCACATCTAATTTTAAAACATCAAAAACATCAAGGTTCGTGAGGTACGTGCACATCGTTGTAAACATCGAGGTAGGTATGTGCACACTGGTGTAAACATCATGTACCCAAAAGGTTGTGGTCATATGAAGGAAGCATGCCCTTCTAGGTAGAATTTCCAATTAAGTCTGAAATTACGGGGAACATTGAGAGAAGGAACATTGATGTCATCAAGGGGAGGATGTTTTAATTAAGGGGCGGTATCGGGACAAATAAGAAAATATAGTAAGTATGTAAATTAAGGAGGGAGGGATTAAAAGTATACATACATTGAGTATAATGTGAAATATTGCTGGAAATATTTAAATTTGGAAAAGAAGGCACCATGGGGCTCCTGAGGTATAAGAATAAGGGAATCTTTTGGGGTTTTTTGAGACCAGCTGCTCTCCTCAGAAATGCATGTGATTGACTGCATGGCTGAATAAAGAAACCTGCTTCTTCTCATCTGCTGACTGAGATCTCCTTCATTTCGGCTAAGTATTTGATAGTTTAATGAGTTCATTTGGTAAGATTATTGAAATAATAGAAATAGGCACAATTAAAGATTCCACCCTGTGATATGTCCACTCGGAGGGGACTCTGAGACAAGCATAGCTGGCTTTGATGCAAACCATTTGTGAATTGGTGACAACCATATGACTATTAGCCAGCTTTGAAAAAGCAGAAGGTGTAACAGCCCCAGATAAATGACCATTGAGGCTGTGGTGAGTATCCCAGCCAGTAGAAAGTTGATGTAGGCAGCCTGCCTTGAGCTTAGAACTTTGCTAACGTCTTGTGCACAGCCTGCCTTCTGAGCACTGTGAAGGTAGCCTTCATTGACTTGGAATCTAGGTGCATAACTAGAAAACAGACTGTCTATTGAGGCAGATTTTCTGCTGATTTACCCTCAATCCTAACGGCACCACATGCTCCAGCAGGCTGTAGTGTGTTGCTGACCACCTGCTGAGGTGTCCTGTCACACAGCAGCCACTCATCTAGATATGGCAGAATCCTGCTGCAATGGTATCCACTGGTTCTATAGCATCTCCCAGACCTCTGCAGCAAGAGCAAGATTCTGGCAAGGGTCTGTGGAGGCAAGTCTGATTTGAAATAATTAACAAACTACACACGGACACAATGGTGCAAGTTAAAGCAAAGAGATAAGAAAGGAATTTTTTTATTTTGCCATGGCAAAAGGCATCTCAAACAGTGCAACAAGATTACACAGCAGAGAGGCAAAGCCCTCTTTCACGGGTCCCCCTTATATAGAACTTTTAGGTGCATCCTAAACCAAATGTATATGTGACCAACATCACAAAACTCTTGTAGAATAGTACATCCCCCTTCCATAAAAGGAGCTATAGCATATAGAAAGACAAGATATTCAATGTCCTTGCATTCCACAAGTACAGTCGCTCCTGATAATGACACCTGGTTAAATAGTATGCGTTGTTTATGTAAATGTAAATAATGTCCTTTCTTTAACAGTTTATTGTTATGAGGAATTGTGCAACCAAGAGCTCCTGAGGAACTCATAGGTCAGTGTAGTTTCTGAGTTTATTGACTTAGAACTAATTCCTTCCTGCTGAAAGCTGACTGATGCAACAGCAGTTCAAAAACAGATAGTTCTCCAGGTCCTATCCACAGCAGTCCCCTTGGTCATGGGCAGTCCACACAGATCTATCACCAGCAGCAGTGAGCACTGCCAAGCAACAAGACTTCAACCAGGGGTATAGGGTCTGGATGGATCAGGCTGGCATGTATAGCTCAAAAGAGAGAGAGAGAGAGAGAGAGAGATATTAGGTATGCTTATGATAATGTGATGTTTAAAGACAATGTAGATTATGTGCAAAGTGCAGGCAGGGACTCCACCAAGACTAGCTATAACAGCATAACTAAAAGGCAGAGACAGAAGGTGACAGACATGAAGGATTCCCGGGACATAAAGCATCAAACCACTTGTCACGTCATGACAACGTGACAGGGCATCTGCTTTGCCTTTCTTAGTGCCCGGGCGGTAGGTTACCATGAACTGGAACCATGTCAGGAACAAAGCCCAGCAAGCTTGGCAGGGGATTTAGCCTCTTAGCATTGCACAGGTACTCTAGGTTGCGAAGATCTTTTAACACCATGAAAGTGTGTTGTGCCCCCTCCAACCAGTGTCTTCCAGCGCTGCCTTAATGGAGAGTAGCTCCCGATTTCCCACATTGTAGTTGGCCTCTGTTGGCATAAGTTTCCGGGAGAAAAAGACGCATGGGTGCATTTTACCAGGATCTCCATGGTGCTGCAACAAAACCGCCCTAATCCCACAACTGGAGGCATCTACTTCCACCACAAAAGGGAACTTGGGGTCTGGATGGCGGAGGATGGGGAGCAGTGATGAATCTTTGCTTTAGTGTCCAGAAGGCAGATCTGGCCTGTTCAGTCCAGGAGAGTTTCCTGGGTTTTCCCCTCAGGAGGGAGGTTAGTGGACTAGCGACAAGGCTAGAAGCTCTGTGGTGGGGCGGGTGGCTTGTTCGTAGCCTGGAGTGGCACGAGTTGCTCCTTGTAGGCTCCTCGTGGTGCTATCACCACCTGGAGATTTGCTGGATCTGTGTCAGGTGAAGTATTCTGTAATGACTGGCTGAGGCAGGTTGTTGGTGAATCCATGTGCAAATCTTTATTAGCCAAACCAAATTGACAGGCAATGATCATGAGAAAACATTAGCAAAGGCCAAAACCAGAAAAACAAACACTAGAGGCAAACAAAACTGATAAATCACAAAGCGAAAACTCGAAAACCAGAAACGGGAAGCAACATCCATACACAGTAATCCACAGAATAAGTCAGAATAATCCAGAAAACGGCTCGGTAAGAATACTTTGTGTTTTAGCGTTGTAAGCACACTGCTTTTAAAGAGACAAAAAAAAAGTGTTCTTCCCTGGTGCGTTAGAATTCGTGTGAGGGCTCCCTCTGCTGGCCTGACACCACGTTTGGTGTTACACATAAGGCAAGAGCATCCAAAACATCCCATTACACCAAACACGCTATGATCATGAACCTTCTACACTGCATAAGAAAAACTATATATAGAAAAGCTGACCTAACAAATTTGTTTTTAGCATGGACTTGAGTCCTGAAACACTAATTGGAAGGCCATTCCATAACTCTCAGGCTTTTTAAGGAAAAACTCTGCCCCCTGCCTTTGCTCTGCCTTTGCTACTTGTGGTACTACCAAACAGCCTGCACCTTTTGATCACAGCAGACATAGTGAATTTTTTTTTTAAATAAAAGATCACTCAGGTACTGTGGCACAAGACCATTTAGTGCTTTATAGATCAGTAATAGCATTTTATAATGTGAGCCAATGTAGTATGACTAAGGTACGAGTGATGTGTTCATATCTTCTGGTTCTAGGTAGGACTGTTTGGACTAACTGGAGCTTGTTTACGCCCCTACTGGAATCATCCCGACAGTAAAGCATTACAATAATCTAGATATATGAACTAATCTGATATATGACCAAGATGGTGCCGGTGAGGTTGGCTGCCGTCATGACTGCTCCTACCACTTTTTCTTTGTTTTTGTCTTTTAAATTAATTTTCAGTACAGTAATACCGGCTAATTCTTCATCATGGAGTACATTCGTTACAATAGAGATACTCTTATTTCTATTGGTGTACAATGTACTCACAATTCAACATTTTTAACCCCGGATCCAAGCTGGCTGAGTGAGATCCTGAGGGGGAACAAAGGACGCGACCCGAAGCGGCAGCCCCGAGGGAAACGAGCCGGCGTCAGGAACAGGCTAAGAGCCCGTGCACACCGAACACCTCTGCCTAGCATCCTGCTCACCAACATCCAGTCTCTGGAGAACAAGCTCGATGACCTCAGGGCCAGGGTAAAGTTCCAGAGAGACATTCAGGACTGCAATCTCCTCTGCTTCACCGAGACACGGCTGAACCCAGCGGTGCCGGACCATGACATCCAGCCGGCTGAGTTCTTCTCGGTTCACTGCATGGACAGAACATTGGAATCGGGGAAGTCAAGGGGAGGCGGCGTGTGTTTAATGGTGAACAGCAGCTGGTGCGACAGCATGAGCATTGTTCCTCTCACACACTCCTGCACACCCAACCTGGAACTATTAACCATCAAATGTCCTTTTTATCTTCCTCGGGAGTTTACATCGGTCATAATAAGCACCGTTTATATTCTGCCTCAGGCGGACATGGACACTGCTTTATGTGAGCTGCATGAAGCACTCATACAACACCAGACTCAACACTGAGATGCTGTGCTTATTGTGGTGGGGGACTTTAACAGCGCCAACATCAAACGCACAGCGCCAAACTTTTACCAGCACATCAGCTGCCCCACATAGGGTGAAAGCACACTGGACCACTGCTACACTACAGTCAGAGATGGCTATAAGGCACAATCTCACCCCCCGTTTGGGAAATCCGGCCACACCGCCATCTTCCTCATGCCAAAATATAAACAAAGGCTCAAGCAGGAAGTTCCGGCTCGGAGGGAGGTCTTACGCTGGACGGACCAATCGGTGGCCGCTCTGCAGGACACTCTGGAGGACACAGACTGGGACATGTTCTGGCGCAGCTCTGATGACATCAATATGTTTACGGAAGCGGTTGTGGGATTCATCGGGAAACTAGCGGATGACACAGTTCACAAGACTATCATCAAGACTTTCCTCAATCAGAAGCCGTGGGTGGATAAATCCGTCCGCGATGCTCTGAGATCCCGCTGCGTACAACACGGGGCTGGCCAGCGGAAACATGGACGAGTATAAAGCTGCATCCTACAGCGTGCGCAGAGTGGTGAAGGAGGCGAAGCGGCGCTATGGACAGACACTAGAGTCACAATTTCAACAGAGTGGCTCTAGGAGTCTGTGGCAGGGACTGAGAACTATGACGGACTACAAAACACCATCTTCTAGATCGGTGAATGTGGATGCTTCTCTGGCAGACGAGCTAAACACCTTTTATGCTCGCTTCGAGGCTGCAGCTCAGAGCGCTAACGGCGTTAGCAGTGCTAACAGCGCTAGAGGCAGCACACATGAGGAGCATGCCGGAGAGGACAGCGCGTTCATAGTCTTGGAGCACGACGTGAGAAAGGCATTCAGGAGAATGAACACCAGGAAGGCAGCAGGACCAGATGGCATCACGGGTCGGGTCCTGAAGGCCTGTGCTGACCAGCTTGCTCCTGTGTTCACTGAGATCTTCAACCTCTCCCTGGAACAGTCTACAATCCCAACATGCTTCAAACGGTCTACCGTTGTTCCTGTCCCCAAGAAACCCAAGCCCGCCTGCCTGAATGACTACCGCCCAGTGGCCCTGACCTCAGTGGTAATGAAGTGCTTCGAAAGACTCATCAGAGACTTCATCACTTCTTCCCTACCTGATACCTTGGACCCGTTACAGTTCGCGTACTGTCCCAACCGATCTACTGAGGACGCCATCGCACACCTCCATCATGTAGCCCTGAGCCATCTGGACAGCAGGAAGGGAAATTATGTCAAAATGCTGTTTGTCAACTACAGTTCAGTGTTTAACACCATAATTCCCTCCTTAGTCACCACTAAGTTGGAGATCCTGGGCCTTATCCCATCCCTGTGTCGATGGATCTCCAATTTCCTGCGAGACAGACCTCAGGCAGTATGGGTGGGCAACCATGTCTCACTCTCACTCACCCTCAGCACTGGAGCCCCCCAGGGTTGTGTTCTGAGCCCCCTGCTGTACTCTCTGTACACCTTTGACTGCGTGACCACTTCCAGCTCCACCAACATCGTGAAGTTTGCGGACGATATTGTGGTGGTGGGCCTGATCCCCAATAACGACGAGATGGCCTACCTAGAGGAGATTAAAAACCTGGAGACATGGTGCCAGGTCAACAATCTCCTCCTGAACATCAGCAAGACTAAGGAGCTGATAGTGGACTTTAGCACCAAGCAGGAGAGGAATTACCAGCCCCTCAGTATCGACGGGACCCCAGTGGAGAGAGTGGACAATTTCGGGTACCTAGGTGTCTACATCACGTAGGACCTGACATGGTCCTGTCACGTTAACACAGGCATAGGCCCGGCAGCGTCTTTATCATCTCAGATGCCTGAAGGACTTTAAACTGCCCTCAAAGGTGCTAAAGACATTCTACACCTGCACCATTGAGAGCATCCTGACGGGAAGTATCACAGCCTGGTTTGGGAACAGCACCAGACAAGCTCTCCAGAGGGTGGTGCGATCAGCTGAGCGTACCATCTGCACCGAGCTTCCTGACCTGGACACCATATACAGCAAGCGGTGCTGGACCAAGGCCAGGAAGATTATGAAGGACCTCAGCCATCCCAACAATGGACTCTTCTCTCTGTTGAGGTCAGGGAAATGTTTCTGTTCCTTGAAGGCGAACACAGAGAGAATGAGGAGGAGCTTCTTCCCGCAGGCCATTCGGGCCCTCAACCAGTACACCTAGAATCTGGACTTTCTGGACTCACCCCCACATGACATGACATTCTACCTCAGCTGATTATTCCACTACTTTGTACTCTGCACTACTCTGTACAGACAATAACACTCACACTGTACATCTTCTCTGTACATCTTTGTGTGCACACTGCACCGACACTTTACTCCCTGTTCAATTGGACATTTATATTTGCCTTATATATATATCTACATATATATTTATATATTTATCTTACATATGCACACTGTACATACTGTATTCATTTGCTACACCATTTCAAAGTTGACCATTTTATCTACATATATGCATATACTGTATCTTCTTGTAGTCTACACATATATGTTTATTTATATACTGTTTTCATTTTTCACATATACTATATATATACTATATTGTACTGTGTTATATTAGTGTATTATATTTTTGTTTTTATATTTGTTTTTTATATTTAGTTTTATAAAGCAGTTTTATATTTGTATACATTATATATTATTACTATTTTGTTACTATTTTTATTATTATTATTTTTATTTTATTTTTCATTATTTATAATATTTACTGCTATATATATATATATATATATATATATATATTTTTTTTTTTTTTTTTTCATATGCATATCTGACACTTGACTTTCAAGTTATTTTCGTTTGTGATTTCTACCATTTAATTTTCCCTACTTTTCTCTATATATTCTTAACTATATCCCCTATTTTTCATGTCCACACTTTAAATTATTTTTTTTCCTCTTTCTTTTTTATGTAAGACAGTCGTAAAAAGCATTTCACTACATGTCGTACTGTGTATGATTTCGTATGTGACCAATAAAATTTTAATTTGAATTTGATAAAATCAGACAAATAAGACCTGAGCCAGAAGAGGGCTGTCCCCTTATCACAAACAACATTTTCTAGCCTAAAACACATGCGACAGGTGGATCCAGAAATGACACGAGTCTTTCGGTAGAGGTTTGTTTTGAAAATGGACGTCAGCAGGAGTCTCACTCTAAATACAGTTTTTGCGATGATTTTTTGGAAAAGCCACGAAGAAAGAAAAACAAAGACAGTGGGTAAAACAGTGGATCGGCAGGCATGGACAGCAAGGATTATCTGTGTTACAGAGAGAGTTGGAGGTGAGTAAAACATGTTGCTGCCGGCTCATGTTTTGGTTCGTTGAGATAACACATACCAAAGGCATGTGTAATTTCTTTATTTCTCCTTTAAACAGATGAATGATAAGACTGGCTTCAGAGAGCTGCTGCGAATGACCACAGAGGAGTTTGATTTTTTGCTTTTTATTTTTATCTATATGAGATCGATTATTATTAATTTTACTGTCTGTCACGGATTCGTGACACGTGACAAAACACATCCAGCAACTGTAACTGCTGTTAGCTTTAAAAATGAAAATATTTCAATTGTAAACATTAGCGATTAATGATAGGATACATTTAACCCAATTATCCCCTTCAGTTTAATTTTATAGTCACCACTGTCTGATGTGTCAACTCCATCACCTCCATCAGATTAATATTGTGTAAATATTCAATTTTGGTCATTTTAAAATAAGGTTTCATTAGATATTGTTAGTTAATGTATATACTAACATGAACTAAGAATGAACAATGCATGTACATAATTTATAAAGTGTAGTTCAAATATTTACTAATACAAAAAAAATTTAAGTTGTGCTGGTTAACGTTAGTAAATGCACTATACATGATCTGACAATGAAAGATGTTCCCAAACGTTAACAAAGATGAAGAAATACTGTAATAAATGTTTTGTTCATTGTGTTTTTATCTCAATAAATAGTAATGGAACCTTATTGTCAAGTGTTACCTGCTGTTTAGTATTTATTGAATAATTGTTGGTCAGATTTTCAAATGTAATCTGTCTGCTAACACAAGACTGTATTTTCAAACGTTTAACTTATTTTATTTGCTGTTTATTGTCTGATGGTGCTGAGATGGCAAGGTAACTTGCAAGTACATGCAAGATACAAAAATGTAGTTGTACTTCTATTTTTTTTTTTAACAATACTCCACCCTGTTTTGTACCTTTTAATTTTTTTTCTATTTATCTTACACAGGTGAAACATTCAAGTCTCTCAGGTTCCAGTACAGGGCTGGGACCAGCACTATCTCACAGATAGTTGTGGAGACCTGTGCTGCTCTGTACCAGGTCATGAAAGTAGACTACCTTAATGTAGGCTGTGAATGGCAAGCTGCGAGAAATGACATTTCAGAAATCCACTATACAACTGAATGTTGATATGAACATCAAGAACATATACACTTTGGAAATGAGTATATATACTATGTACAGCAAAAATTCCCTTGCCAATTATTTTACTACAATCTATGACTACAAACAATGACATTGTGAAATTCTGCCAATTTACTTCTATTCTACTGCATATACATACCATTATGTATTACTTTATCCTTACTGTAGCTGTATGCCTATACTATATATACAGTTAAAGACAAATTTGTCATGTTTGTTGGTGATGAGGCCTATCTGTTAAGACCTGACCTTATTAAGCCATGCTGAATGCTGTTCAATATGTTGTGTCCACACTATTTTTGAAGCCATGTTGCTGCTGCTGCTTTTCTTCCGGTGACCTCAAGCTGTTGACTTGCTCTCTCATTGGCTGGAGGTTGTAGCTACAACTGACACCACGTGATGTCGAGTCGGGTGACCGTCCCAGATATTTAACATGCCAGATATCTGGATTTTGTCTGTGAGGTGTCTGTGACGCGTCAGCGAGCCTCTTTGATGCGTTGTTGAGTAGTTCATACATAAAGATTGCCGAGCGCTGATCATTCGCTGATTTTCCCACGATCACAGACCGATCTGTCGGCCAGCTCGTTAATTTGCAAATCAGGCTTAAATCGGGCTTAAAATCCTGTAGTGTGTACTAGGCTTAAGGGATCTAGTATGCAGGTTGAAAGTTTTGAAGATAAAATTTGTGAAATTAGATCAGGCTTTTGAATGTATGAGCCCTTCCGCTATGTTTAACCATCTCTGGCAGTCTTACAGTATTCTTGTACAAACACAATATTTATGTTTTTCTTTTTGCTGTATAAGGTTAATAATTAAAACTAAAATTCATTCTCAAATTACAGACTAAAGACAACTTGATAAACAGCTCCTGTCTTCTGGGGTTTTCCTTTTTTTCAGTTGTGCTCTGTTTATCTCAGATTTCCATCCAATCTGTTTTGTAAAGTAACAAAATGAAGGAGGAGGAAAAGGAGGAGGAGGAGGAGGACATTTAGTTATCAAGTCTAAAAGAAGATAAATAGTGACTCAGTTAGTCAGACACTGCAAAACCTCACGTGCAACACTGAGATCTATAAAACCTACAACACTGAGTTTACCTCCTTCACATTTCAGGTATGTTTCAGTTATTTCCTAAGACTTAACAAGAGAAATGGTTTATAGAGCTTGACCTGTGTGATAATTAATGTTTTTATTATATTGGTGGTCTTTAGAGCAGAGCTGTACAGAGATCTTAACACCAGCAGGTGAAAGAGATTCATGCATCAAGGTTCTAGAAACAAAGACTAGAATCAGATCCTCAGTGTATCTATTAGACTTGTAGTCATGTACCTATTAGAAAACCTTGGAAAGAATCCTAAACACCAGTGATGAAAAAAAATACAATACTTTAAGTGTATACTGAATACTGCAATACTGTTAAACTTAATTGTTGAACTAAAAACTTTATTGTTAATTCTACATCATTTATTTTGTAGACAAACAGAATTTTAACATATTTATATTTAAAATATTAGATTAAATTCAATAATTTTTGCTTCTCGTATTTACATAAGACTTTCATAAACCTGTCGGAACCCAGAGCCTCCCTCCAGGTGGACACCACAGGGTGGTCCTAGAGCCTTCTCCAATTACCAATATAATCCAATAGTTGTGTAGTTCCAATTAGAAATTTGCAGAAAAACAAAGAAATAAAGTACTCCTCCAGGCTTGGATGAGAAAAAGCAACCGGTTTTATTTAGAAAAAATATCACCGAAACTGGCACTCAAATACACGGATTCATGAATCGATGCAGTCAAGTACACCCCCCTTATCCCCAGTATATATACCCTTTAGCCCAGCTGCCTAACCTTGCTGGATTCTATGTTTCTATGGATTGTTTTGACGTTCACCCATTATTCCCCCTGAAAAACAGCCCCACCTTTCTGTGGCCTTCATACACTCTGTGGTTCACAAGTTTTAATATTGACACATATTGTTGATCTATCTAACTTCTATTAAACCTTATTTAGCCCAAAAAACACATTTATGTCATTATACCCCTTACACCTTTAATTCAACATTCACCCACATGTTCCATGTATTCGTTGTGGTTGTTCCTGTGTAGTTCAAGGTGACTGGCTGACATTTATTAGAAATCTGAGGACTGTACCACTATTTTTATTATCACATTTACATTTACACCATTCTATGTATTCCCACTATTTAGGCCGCGAGCACTATCCTTAATCTACATCAGGTTACCCAAGTAATACTGCTAATAAGGTAAGTGTTGTAGAAGAAAATAAAAATAATCTAAATAAAAATAAAATTATTGAATGCCAAAAATGACCATGAGAGCTCAGTGAGAAACTCAATCAAGTAAAAGAAAGATTCCAATACCACACGTATATAAAGTCATGACGACTAAACATCATTTCTAAAAAAAATGATCTCAACCTGCAGAACACAGTAATAAACTGGCAAACTACATCCAATAATATATTCTCTATGTCTCATGACATGAAGTCTCAGTTACTACAATATCAAATTTTCTCTGGTCACATTTCAATTGATACTGCATGGGTTTAAGCAATAGGAACAAACGCTGCCACAATTCCATAGATGATTACTATCATGCTCTCTGGTCATGTCCATATATCTAGTCGGTATGGTCTATATAATCCAGTACAACTGAGATCCTGAGTGATGAATATGCAGCCCTTGGTAAAATGATGTCCTTTCCTCATGCTTGTATACCACATAGTTTATACAATCTCGTGTTTTTTTTTTTGTTTGTTTGTTTGTTTTGCTTTTCTATTTTATTCTGCACTTTATTCTGTAAAAAAACACTTTTTGTGGTATGAGGTTTTAGACTTGATGGACCGCAGTGTTCTGCCAGAGCAGAGTGCCTCAAAAAAATTCTGTCCAGGGTGAGATGGTTAGAGGCAAGATCTTTTAATCACATTTCTTATTTCTTAGTGAGTTTCACCATATCAGTGATGGACCAGTGTCTGTTCATGTTCCTGTATTTCACAGGTGAGCAAATAATACAGCAAATGGTACAGGCCACCTCTACCAAACAGGAATTATAATATTTATTTATTAGGAGACACAGCACTAACTACAGATATATTATGTATGTGCATATGTGTTATACACAGAAATAAATTTAGCATTTCATGTTTTACACTCAAGAAAAGATGAAGGGGAAAATCATACTAAATCATAAGAAAATTATACAGAGCAGCAGTTGAATAAAACCTTTAAAACTCTCCTCCACAGGAGTCTTCCCTCTCGTCCTCTCTTTCACTCGTTATTACTTGATCCAGCAGGGGAAAACATGGACTGATGCTCAGGCTTACTGTCGAGATAAACACACTGATCTGGTTATGATCCAAACTAGTGATGTCATGGTTCAAATTCAGAATGAAGCACAGAGACAACAGTTCAGTTCCAGTGCTTGGATTGGACTGTATGATGACGTTAACAGCTGGCGCTGGTCCATGGGAAATGAACCACTTGGAACTATGAAAGCATGGAATGCAGGACAGCCTGACAACTGGATGGGAAATGAAGCATGTGGTGCTATAAGTGGGAGCAGATGGGCTGATATACCATGTACTTCCACATGCCCCTTTATGTGCTTTGATGGTAAGGAACAGAATTTGTTCTTTCAGTAGAGCAGGAGGTGTTAATAAAAACATTGTCGCCAGTGCGGTCAGATTTGTGATGAAATACAACTTAGCTCTAATAATGATAAATACCACATCTTCATTGGGTCAGCAATTGGGGAAAAAATGAAAGTTAAGTTTCTCTCTAGTTAAGAAAAAAAACTGTTTTTTAAAATAATTTTATTAGAAAGATTGGAACAGGTAACTGGTCATCTACACTAACCCTTTTTTTGTTTGTTTGTTTTAAAATCAAGATCAGTTTGTGAACCGAAAAATCAAATGTCTAGAGGATCCTAGTTTGATCCCCACAGTTCAACACTTCATTCTTTACTTTATTCTGTATGTGTTGTCATCTTTAGGCCTTTCTGGCATTCCTGCCACACCATCAACTTAATTCAATAAGTTATAATCATGTTTTTTTTCACAGACACTAAAACTGGCAATGAGAGGTACATTTACATCTCTGACAGTATGACATGGTCTGCAGCTCAAGCTTACTGCAGAACAAATCACACTGATCTGGTCAGTGCTAGAGATGAAACAGAAAATTCAGTTATAGCAGGAATGATCCCTGGCTTGACTTGGATTGGTCTGTTCAGAGACAAATGGAAGTGGATAGACAAAAATAACTTCTCTTCCACAAGCTGGTTATCTGCAAATATTAATAATGCTATGGGGAATGAAGACTGTGGTTATTTAAATAACGGTCGGGCTGCTGATGCACAGTGCTCAGACATCATGCCTTTCTTCTGTTACTCAGGTGAGATAAAGTTTCATTCAGTCTCTTATTTAGATCAATTTTATTTATTAACTGCCTTTAGAATGTAACTTTAGGTGTTGATGTTGTGTTTGTGTCTTTCCATTTCTACATTCAGAAATCACTGGAAAACTACAAATCATCAGAGTGAAGGTCCGGTCCAGTCAGGATGTGAAGGATCCTGCAGTAAAGGAGGCCATATTGGAGCAGGTGAGTGTCATCCTCCTGAAGACTCCACTTATAACTTACATTCTCCTTCTCATTACTACAGAACCTGAGTCTTCATCAAGCTCTGACTCTGACACACTGTACTGTAATCACAGTCTGACTTTTTACAGGTTTCACATAGACTCTCTACCATGTATTATTGAGTAAAAAAATTCTGTTTTTCAGATCAAGAAGAAACTGAAGGATCATGGGATGGCAAAGAACATCACCGTGAAATGGAGAGAACAACCAGATGGAAATGTGTTTCACAAGGAGAAAGAAAATAACAGTACAGGATGAAAAGAACTCTTTAAGAAGTCTGTTTAAATTAGAAATATCATGTTAGTGTAAATTAAATAATCATTGTAGGCAGGAGTGGAAAACATTCTGAGAAGTTAATCTTAAATTAAAGTGTAGATAATGTGAATCTTAATTAAACGTGGAACTGTCTGGCCAAAGTTTAAGAAAATGAAAGTAAAATGTTTACTCTTTGCAATGTAGTAAAAATTAAGAATTAAGAATTACCTTATTTATTAAAATAACTTATTAATTAATGTTTTATTAATGTAATCTTATTTATTTTCACTGACATGATTTCATGTGAAAACTACTAGATTACCTATCTGAAACTTATTTATTTCCTATTATTATAGGAATTATATTCCTTTTATAAGTTTCCTCTTGTTGCATCCTTAAGTTCCTTTTTGCAGTCTGGTAAATGATCTACACACACACACAAAGATAGACATAGCAGTAAGTAGACTCTGTAGAATCAGAAGGTCAGATACGATAATCAATAGCCATGATTCTAGATCATTTTTGAATGTACAATAATGGGAGAGTTGTGCTAAGAATTGCATCCGGTGTAAAAACCTGTGCCAAATCAAAATATGCGGACCAAATGATCTGCTTTTGTGACCCCAAACTGGGAGCAGCTGAAAAAACAACAAATAATGAACTTGATTCGATACTAAACTCAAATGATCAAATGCTCACCCTAGCCCATTTAACTGATAAGGTGTAAATAAATAAATTAACTTGAATTTAAAACAATATTTGTTTTGTAAAACTTACATAATCAACGTACCTTTACCTTATAACACTTAGGTAAGTAATTAATAAATAAATTAATTAATTAATTTAATAAAAAACACTTTAGTCTAAATGCATAAAAATAATGATTTATTTTAATAAGAAAGTACAATTACTCTATAATTTTCCACAACTGACTCCCACCTCTGGAGGTTTAATGAGATGTCAATCATTCTAAAATGATTTTGAATGAAAAGGCTAATTTACACAAGTTTATATTTCTGTTTATTTCTAAGGTAATATTTGTATTGATCATTTACCTGTCTAGAATGTTACTTTGCCCCAAATGTAATCAATCAGCTGAACTATTTTGGGGACTTTGCATGTTTTGTATTTAAGATAAAATTCTAAAGTAGTAGACTTTAACAAAAGTAAAAAAAAAGTAACAAAAGTGTATCATAGCAAAAATATTTTGCATTAAAAAACACTAAAATATTTATATACAGTACTTCCCCATTTAACGTGGAGGTTACATTCCAAAACCACCCACGATAAACAAAAATCCGCGATACACAGACACAACCCCCAAATGCTTTTTTTTTTTTTTTATTGTTTAAGTCGTAAAAATTATCCTCCCACACTCTTTAAACACACACAGAAAACATTTGCAAGCATATAGCCATGAATTCTGGGTAAATTCATATAGTAGCGTAGTCCATGCTTATATTTACTTAAAGTATTTCCAAAACCTATAAGAATACGCAACATTTTACTGTCCTAAAGTACATACAGTACAGGTATTAATTTTGATGAGCCCGATACGATATAGTACAGTATGAGAGAGAGAGAGAGTACTGCCTAACACCCACTAGCGAACCACTTGTTAACTCGTTAGTCAATTTCAGCCGGCCCAAGCCGTATGCTTCCCTTTCCCCAACTGCACGCATAGCCAGCAGCCAATCACAACCATGATTAAATGAATGGGGCACTCCGATTAGCCAGACTCGTTCCTCCAGCCATACTGTATTTTGATTTTCAGCATCCCCCACACCATGCTTTCCTAAACAACGCTGTTCTTTGTCTCAAGTAAATATGCTGTCCCAGCCATAACAAGGAGCTAGGGCTATTAACCAGTAGTCACTGGCCCCAGACTGTCCTGTTGAGGCAGGAAAATTAGGCTAGCATTGCAGCCCAAGCCCCCCTATGTAAAATCTGGGTGGCTGGCCAGCACTTAAGGGCAGGTCCCCCAGGCAAGAGAGGACCTGGGGTCAGTCATCTCCACCAGGTAGGCCAGAAAGGATTCCTAAAACCCAAGGGCTAGGGTTTTCAGGGATACCCCAGGCTCCTGCTCCTTATGTGTCACCATCTCCTGAGGTGCCCCTGCCAGCTTGCTGTTTCAGAGCAGTTGGCAAGGTGAGAACAGTGAGAACACCTCTCACACCACCTGGCAGAGTGGAAGCTTCTGCTAGCTCGCAGTGGGTTCTGGATACTGTGGGAAAAGGCTACAGAATCCAGTTTGTCTCCCATCCTCCTTCTTTCAAGGTGTGCTGCCCACTGTTGTTGGCACAGGCCAAACTTTATTCCTCCAGGAGGAACTTCTCTCGTCATTTTAAGTGATTGTTTCATCCTGCACTTGGGTCTGATTGGTGATGTCTTTCTAAAATCATGACAGCACCTTAAAATTTGTTACTTGTTATAAATCAACGTGGATTGTTGGGTGGATAAGACCATCCGCAACGCTCTGAGATCTCGCACCACTGCCTACAACGCGGGACTTGCGTCGGGTGACATGACCTCATTCAAGGTTGCGTCATACAACGTGCGGAAAGCAGTGAAGGTGGCGAAGCAGCGCTACGGAAGGAAACTAGAGTCACAGCTCCAACAGAGTGACTCTAGGAGCCTGTGGCAGGGATTAAGGACAATAACGGACTATAAAGCACCAACATCCGGTATGATGAATGCGGAAGTGTCTCTGGCAGACGAGCTGAACACCTTCTACGCTCGCTTCGAGGGTGCAGCTAACAATGCTAAAGCTAATGCTACAGCTAATGCTAACGGCTGTAGACAGGAAGAGAATGCCAACACCAATGCGTTCATCATATCTGAGCATGACGTGAGGAGAGCCTTTAGAAGAGTGAACACCAGGAAAGCAGCAGGACCAGACAAAATCTCAGGTCGTGTCCTCGGAGCCTGCACTGACCAGCTAGCACCTGTGTTCACAGACATATTCAACCTCTCCTTAACCCAGTCAGCAATCCCCACATGCTTCAAAGAGTCCATCATTGTTCCTGTCCTGAAGAAACCCCATCCTGCTTCCCTCAACGACTATCACCCTGTAGCCCTGACCTCAGTAGTGATGAAGTGCTTTGAGCGGCTGGTCAGAGACTTCATCATCACTTCACTACCAGACACACTGGATCCATTACAGTTCCATTACCACCCAAGCCGCTCAACTGATGATGCCATTTCCTACCTCCTTCACACATCACTCACTCACCTGGACACTAGAAAGGGGAATTATGTTAGAATGCTGTTTGTTGACTACAGTTCAGCATTTAACACTATAATCCCCTCCACACTCACCACCAAGCTGGAGCACCTGGGACTCAGCCCATCTCTTTGTCAGTGGATCTCCAATTTCCTAACTGGTAGACCACAGGCAGTAAGGATGGGCAGACATGTCTCAGCCTCACTCACCCTCAGCACTGGAGCCCCCCAGGGTTGTGTTCAAAGCCCCCTGCTGTAGTCAACATACTAGATCCAGCACTAACCGAAGAATTTTATAGACTACACCCAGATAAACCAGCACCCAGATCCGTTGGCCGAGCACGACATTGAACACTAGGAGGTGTTCATAGCGAGGGGGGCTCTGTAACGTCACAACTCACGTTGCCCCCTTGTAACTACCAGAGGGAACCTTCTCCTGAGTTTTGACTCACTTCCGGGTCAAAGTTACTTCCAGCTGCACTTTAAACAGCATGCACAGTATTGTTCCGTAGTGTTCATACCAAGCCTTGCATTTTACCGTTTATTCTTGTGAATAACCTTGCTTGTTATTTTTATTAAATTTTCTCTATTTGTGCATCATTGGATTTGTTTGCTATTGGACTGTGCTTTCATTAAATCTGCACATGGATCCTACACCTGCTGCCTCTGGGGCTTCCTTATAGTTTGTTTGTTTGTTTGTGGATGTCTTTTTTTATTTTTAAGGAATGTTTGTTATTGGTAGATGATGTAACAGAAATACCCACACAGACCCTCCACACAATTTGTCTGTAGCTCCCTGCGCTCCGACTGAAAAAAAGAAAAATGCAGTTATAAATTTCACTGTTTAATTACCTGGCTGAAGTCAAATGGGATTTCAGTGTAAGGAAGGAATATCTGCATTAGGAAACTAAATGTTCAACACACTAAATGTTTTGTACTGAGGGTGTCCTAACTTTTTCACTCAGCTTGGTCTGTGTCTCAGTGTCAGTCACTGAGATTTGGTTTTTAATCAGAGTTTATGTAAAGCAGGACAAAAGGGACCGAGTGGTTTGCATAAGCCAATTTGCCTGAAGGAAAACAAATAAGTAGCTGAGTTTATCACTAAATAGAAAAATCGCCACAGAAGGTCACATAAGAAAATAAAAACATAGCAAATAATTGAGTAATTAATGAAATAAAAATGTTCTTATATAACAGGCTTGTTTTTCCTTTTTTTCAAAGACAGTGTGTGTTGATTACAATTATTATACTGAAGCAAGATTGTGTTCTTGAATCAGAAGGTGTTGATTTTTCTACAGCAACACAGATCTGAATATTTTGAGTGGAATATTAAAAACATTATTGCTCCTATAACAGTTCATTTCACAGAGCATGTTCAAATAATCCCTTTACAAACATGTAATAAAGTCAATTTGTTGAATTAATTAATCATTGAGATTTTCTATTAGAAGATGTTTATTTAACGTTTATTGAAGCATAGCACTTTGTAAAATTCAGTAATGTTCAGGACACAGATCATACTTCCTGTTATCATTTACATTATAACAGCTACATTCCCACAGTATGCTCTCTTTTTTATTCACCTTAAGTTAATGAGATATAAAATGTGCTTTTCATGTTACAGAAACTGAAAACTCCAAACTTGTGGATGTTCCATAACATTATATCTAACATGAACAGGTTAAAAGTGCAATGTGCACAATGTGTAAATGAAAATTTGTAATTGCTGAAAAATCGCTCTCCTGTAAGGAAATCATTTAAGATTGTCAGATTGTGAATTTAATTTGAGATAGTCTAACCCGTTTCTGTAACATATTTAATTTAGAAGTACTGGTATAGAATATTTGTTTATTTGTATATTATTTTGTTAACAGTGTCCTGAATATTGAGGGTGCTGTAGAAGCTTCCTCTGCACCCCTACTTCCTTTATCCTCGCCTGAGAGTGCTCACCCCTCCATACATTCCATTCACCCAGACTCGGATTTGGTTTAATCAAGGTTTTATGTAAATTAGGTCAAAGGAATAAAGTTGTTTGCATAAGTTTATTTGCAAGAAGGAAACAAATAAGCAGTGCAGATTATCACCAAATGTAAAATGGCTTGTGTACTTGCCCTCTGTACCCATAATTGTTGGTCCTGTTTTGAATAGTTTGTGCCCTAGTTGTATCTGATAATTCTTACTGATGTGTAAGGTATTCCTTGATGCTGTTTCTCACCTGTTTTTCATGACACTCACTATTATCCTGCACAGTCTGCTGGTGGTCTTCCAGGTTCTGTCTGTAGGTTTAGTCTTTACAGAAGTCCTTCTTTGAATGGTTTTTATAAGTTTTGCTGATATTGAGAATGGAATTGCCTTCTTTGTGGATACAGATGATGCTAGCCCTTTTCTTGAACTTTGTTGAGATAACTTTTTACAAGCTGGTCCCAAGGTAATTTATAGATATATGTAATGTAATTACATTTAATTTCATAGAAGTCCCCTAGCATTGTAAGCACATGGTGTAGTTCATCACATTAACTATAGATTAAATGTGACACTAAGTGCACTTTTTTTTCTAATTCTGAACAGTTTAAAATGATAAGGAAAATGTTTTGCTTAGAAAACCTCATATTTCTTTAACCCTTATAATTCTATGGTCCTGCATGTTGTCTTGGATTTTCTTCACATAGTGTGACGACGAGTTAAAAAACTCCACCATTTATGGAGAAAAACATCATTCTAAACTACAACAGGTCCACTGTTATATGTATCTCCTTACAATAAAAACAAAATGTGATTTTGTAAATGATGCCTCCAGCTCTGTGAATTTTTATCTGGAGAGTGGCACCAAAATAAAATAAAACTCAGTGTATCATTGTTGCACACTCACGAGAAATTTGTCTACAGGAACCTTAAAATGTCTACTTTTAAATGGATTGATTTAAAATGAAAACAAATTCTCTGTTTGTGTAATATGCACAAAAAAAACAAGATGGGTACAGTTTTTCTGTCTCAGCTCATTAGTGCTAATCTCCACACACCCATTCATAGTGCGCACTACTCATACGTTAATGATCTGTCGGGGAATATTCAAATGTGTTAAACAGTCACCTGTAAGTTTCCTAAGGAAATATATTGAAGCATGAGCTACAGCCTTTATAGGGTGAGTCATTGTCTCCCCATGTGTGATAACATCAATATTCATGGCCCTTGCCACTCCCTCACATACAGTCTTTGTGTAAATGAACAGGACGGTCTTCACAACAAAGGTGTAACAAAGACTCAGGTCTACCAGGGCACAAAAGTTTAAGAAAATATACTTGAGCCAGTCTTTACAATTTTATCACCCTCTAAAGAGATAGAGAGGCTATCATTAGTTGGGGATCCAGTGAAATCCACACAAACACTGTTTGGTAGATAGATAGATAGATAGATAGATAGATAGATAGATAGATAGATAGATAGATAGATAGATAGATAGATAGATAGATAGATAGATAGATAGATAGATAGATAGATAGATAGATAGATAGAACTTGTTGTCAAAGACAAGGTGCACAAATTAACCAGTGGTCCAGATATGCTAGAATTTTTATTCCCTCTTGCTCCACTGAAGGTATATTATCCATACCACTGTCAGGGGCATAATTTATCTTGACAAATTGCCTACACCCTACATTAAATTGGGGTGACACTTTTATATTATTCCAGGCTTTTCTCAACATCTGAGAATAATCTTTAGCCATGGGAACAGACACGGGGCTGAGCACGAGAAATACTTGCCTACACACCTTGCGGTAGAGTTGAAACAGTAGCTTCTTCTTTAGCATCAAGACCCAAGATTTTCACTGCACTTAAAATGCGAGAAAGAATGTTCATCCTCATCATCCTTTCCCTCACTACCATTAAGGGAGTCATTTGCATGCAGTGAAATGACATCCACTGAACCATCCTTTCACTCCTGGTGTGATTGATCATCACCCAAAGAGGCTGCAGGCAGTTGTGTGCTCACTGCAGTTGTACATGTTTCAAACTTACCTGCTAAATCAAGTAACACTGCCAAAATCTGTAACTGGTTATCATTCTTGGGTTCCTGTACTACTGTGGTCCTCCCACATTCATTCTGAGGTGCGGTACGATCCCTCTTGCGTGTATAAGGATGCTCCTCTACCAAGGGCCCTTTAGAAGCTACTTCTTTCCTACTACCAGTTGAGTGCCTGGCTCTCTGCACCCTTTCCTGTAATGTTAACCCTACAGCTGCTGCACAGGATTTCTCAATATCAAGTAAATGCTGCATACCCAGACAGGATGGGCATTCTCTATGTCCATCTCATGGGTGCATATCAGCATGACAAAATCAAAACTTTGAGTGACTCATGTCAACAAACCAAGATGAATTGTAATGAAACACAGTATATCAATCACAATTCACAATTATTAGTATAAACTGAAAGTACGAATCACTGTTCATTAATCATCTTTCAGTGTCTGTGAACAGTGCTCTTCAATCACAATATATTACTACCACCTGAGATTAAAGTATAAAATATTCAACATAAACTTCTTGGTTTTTATTGAAAAGAAATGAACAACAAAATCATTCACATGTAGTTCGTGATGAATCAAGTCTGCAAACAGAACTTTTTGAAAATCAAAAATTATATAAACAAAGAATATTTGAATATCCCCCACTCTATGTGCATACATGCAGTAACCAGAATGGAAATATCATGTCCACTGTGAACAGCAGACCCAAACACAAACACCTGTAAACAGATTGTAATAAAGTAAAGTAAGGGGACACTCACCAACGCATGCTCCAACATCGTGTCCAAAATACAGAGGAGAAATCCAACAAAATCCTCAGGAACCTAAAGCACCTGCATGAAAAACATGATGGATCGTAATCTCTCCTGAGTTTCACTTCAAATGCAATTAACCGATCAGGTCTCAAATGAGACGAGAAAGGCAAAGAGGAAGTAGTTGGTCCATCCGGATGTTATATAACAGCTGACCCCTAAGGTCAGTCACCTGACATTTGTTGTTATTAGGTCTCAAGGATAGGTGGAATAATGGCATCATTCAGGATAAGACTGTGGTGACGGTCTGAGTGAGGTTGAAATAGATCCACAATCAGACATTTCTTGTAGCCATGTAGGCAGTTGACCCCCCCACGGACTCACTGATCGAGAGTGGGCTTAATTCCCAAATGTAAAGAAAATCTAGTATAAAAATATCAGTCTTATTTTAATTATAGACTTTTAAATTGTTGCTTGAATTTTGAATTGAGATTTGTCTAACACCGTATCCTAACTACACGCAACGTGATGCGGCGACACGCGAGGAAAATGTATCTTTTCCATGTTAATCAGTTTTTTCCTAACCAGCCTAACCAGTTTTAGAAACTATTCTATTCCTCCGACATCGTGGCTGACAGCTCCGCCTATACAGAGATCTCATTTAATGAAAGTTCTGCACATTATTAATATTAATCATCAAAAATGGACAAGGAGAAACTGATTATAGATGTTTAATAGCAAAAATATATATTAAATCCCTCAAGTTTTATAAGGAAAGCCATAAGAAGTGGAGGGGTGTATATCTCTATGTGTGTGCGCTCTTGTATGCAAGTATGTGTGTGCGGACTGTGATCTCTTCAGCTGCAGAACGAGAAAGCACACAAACAGAGAAAAACTGTTATGATTGGCTGTGTTTTGTGATTGATCGCGTTCAGTATGGACACAAATTTCCTATTGCTAGAATCATATCACGTCGTGTGTAGTTAAGACACGGTCTTAGGGATGCAAGAATAATTACTTTGTGTACCACTAAAAGACTCAAAACACATTCATAATAATAATAAACAAATAAGTGTGTGTGTGTGTGGATTTTCTTTATTTTGGTATGGTTGTGTTTAAATGTTGTCTTGTTATATATACACTATATTGCCAAAAGTATTCGCTCACCCATCCAAATAATCAGAATCAGGTGTTCCAATCACTTCCATGGCCACAGGTGTATAAAATCAAGTACCTAGGCATGCAGACTGTTTTAACAAACATTTGTGAAAGAATGGGTCGCTCTCAGGAGCTCAGTGAATTCCAGCGTGGAACTGTGATAGGATGCCGCCTGTGCAACAAATCCAGTCGTGAAATTTCCTCGCTCCTAAATATTCCACAGTCAACTGTCAGCTGTATTATAAGAACGTGGAAGTGTTTGGGAACGACAGCAACTCAGCCACGAAGTGGTAGGCCACGTAAACTGACGGAGCGGGGTCAGCGGATGCTGAGACGCATAGTGCGAAGAGGTCGCCAACTTTCTGCAGAGTCAATCGCTACAGACCTCCAAACTTCATGTGGCCTTCAGATTAGCTCAAGAACAGTGCGCAGAGAGCTTCATGGAATGGGTTTCCATGGCCGAGCAGCTGCATCCAAGCCATACATCACCAAGTGCAATGCAAAGCGTCGGATGCAGTGGTGTAAAGCACGCCGCCACTGGACTCTAGAGCAGTGGAGACGCGTTCTCTGGAGTGACGAATCACGCTTCTCCATCTGGCAATCTGATGGACGAGTCTGGGTTTGGCGGTTGCCAGGAGAACGGTACTTGTCTGACTGCATTGTGCCAAGTGTAAAGTTTGGTGGAGGGGGGATTATGGTGTGGGGTTGTTTTTCAGGAGCTGGGCTTGGCCCCTTAGTTCCAGTGAAAGGAACTCTGAATGCTTCAGCATACCAAGACATTTTGGACAATTCCATGCTCCCAACTTTGTGGGAACAGTTTGGAGCTGGCCCCTTCCTCTTCCAACATGACTGTGCACCAGTGACCAAAGCAAGGTCCATAAAGACATGGATGACAGAGTCTGGTGTGGATGAACTTGACTGATTATTAATTAATTAATTAATTAATAATTCTAATTAATACACACATTAACATTCTACATATGCTGTATCTGCATCACACTGTAGACTTTACATAACTGCAGAAAGGACATTGTTCATATCATGTGTTTAGAATAATTTATAATCACACTCTCTGGTGTCACCCAAATGAGGATGGGTTCCCTTTTGAGTCTGGTTCCTTTCAAGGTTTCTTACTTTTTTCACACTATGTTTTTTGTTTACTATGTTCTTTATAGCTGCTTTGAGATAATGTTCCTTGTTAAACAAATAAAAGATACAAATAAAATTGAATTGAATTTTTCACTTTTCAGCCAGTCTCTGGTGGATTTACTGGTATTTTTAGGTCACTGTCATGTTGCAAGGTTCAGTTCGGCTTTAGCTTCAATTTTTTGACAGATGGTCTTACATGTTCCTTAAGCAGCTTCTGATACAATGTGCAATTCATAATGGATCCTATGATGGTGATCTGGCCAGGTCCTGCTGCAGCAAAGCATCCTCAAACCATAACACGTCCTCCATGTTTCACAGTTGGTATGAAGTTCATTTGCTGAAATGCTGTATTTGGTTTATGCTAAACGTGCCCTGTTATGGTGTCCAAATAATTCAATTTTGGGCTCATCTTTCCAAAGCACATTATTCCACAAATCTTGTCCTTTGTCTCTGTGTTCTTTGGGAAACTTCAGTCTTGCCCTCATGTTTTTTAGACAGCTTTTTAGAAACCTTTAGAAAGGTTTCCTTCTAGCACACCTCCCATAATAAAGTTGTGTAGTCTTTTTTTGATTGTAGATTCATGCACTTAATGAGATTCATGGCATAAACTGTAGCAAAAGCTTGCTGTAGGGCCCGTGATGATATTTTAGGGTTTTTGGAGACGTCTTTAAGCATCTTGCGGTCTGCTCTTGGGGTGAATTTTCTTGGATGGCCTGACCTAGCTATGTTTGCAGTTGTTTTAAATGTTCTCCACTTGTAAATGATTTTCTGGACAGTGGAATGGCTGATTACAAGTTCTTTTTAGATCTTTTTATATCCCTTACCAGACTCATAATCATCAACAATATTCTTTCTGAAGGCCTCAGTGAGCTCTTTGGATCTCACCATTGTGATACCTTTCACTTCTACAATTAAGAGGAAACCAAGCTAAATGTCTGAGGTTTAAATAAGGCAAGCCTCCTTCAAAATGCCCTGGAATAATCTTCTAATCAATTGCACCTGATATGATACACCTGCAGGTCATTTTATCCATTTTAAGTACAAATAAATGTTGGGGAGTCCTTACTTTTTGCCTCACAAGAAATTGGATTTTTTTTATTACATTTTACAGATCATTTAAAAGACTTCTTTGGTTTTATTTGTTTAGCTATATTACTTGAATCTTTCAACCTTGTTAAAAAAAAATGAAGATCAAATGCCCATATGTTTCGCTATGTTAAAAAAAACACAGGATTTCATGGGGTGTCCTAATTTTTTCACATGACTGTATCTATCATATCTTTGCGGCTATGATGAGTGTATGACTGTGTGATACACTGTAGGACAGCCTGTGGCCCAGGGGACTGCTGTGGATAGAACTACATGGAAAATACCACACTGGCTTTGAACTGCCATTGCATCAGTCAGCTTTTGGCAGGAAGAAATTAGTGCTAAGTCAATAATGAACTCAGAACATACACAGATATAATAGTTCCTCAGGAGCTCTTGGTTGCTGTTGTAGAATAGACATTATTTACATTATTCACTGTCCAGTGTCACCCAAATGATGAGGTTCCATTCTGAGCCTGGTTTCTCTCAAGGCTTCTTCCTCATATCATCTCAGGGAGTTTTTCCTCACCACTGTCACCTCAGGCTTCTCATTAGAGATAAATGTTAGGGATAAATATGAACTTTAAACTTCATCATTTTTATTATATTTATCTATATTTCTCTATATTCTCAGCTGCTTTGAGACAATGTACATTGAATTGTTAAAAAGTGGTTTCTCTCTGCACTTTTTCACAATGCTGACTGTTTCATGTACACCTGTGATTACAAGCTGTTAGCATGGTTTAATTGTTCTCCCTTACAATACCACACTCTACTTCTCTGAGTTTCTGAAATTATCTGGATTCTGCACACAAATACTAGCTAATGTTGGGCTTCATCCAGTTCCCTGTATCTGTGATGAGTGAGACTCCCTTCTTTGTCAGGTCTGCACATGCACAGCATGTGATCTGGTCCAGAATGAAGCTGGATAAATTGTGTTCAATGTACCCAAGTTCTTCACCATTTTCTGATGTTCCATTTACTGGTTTCCTGTGGCTGTTGCATCAGATATAGAACACTGACATTCACTTACAGAGCCAAAAACAAACCTGCTGACCTTAAAGCAATTACCACACCCTGCTCTGCACCAAACTCTCTCAAAGCTTCTAGTACTGTTAGAATTTAAACACATAACTGAGCTCCTTGTATTTGATTAAAATGTTTTGTGTTTAACCTGCTAATACATATAAAACAGCACATGAAAATGTAGGATACAAACATCTGGGTTTGTAGTAAAAAAAAGTCATAAAAATTATTTCATCTTAGTTTTCTTGCCATTTGGCTATGAGAGTATTGTCATGTGAGAACACATAAATATTTAATTTAGTTTCACACCAGTTGGGGTGAATACTTATACATACTTAATTATCGTGTTTTTTATTTGTAAATAATTTTGCAAACTATATTTATTTATCTCTCCACATCATTATTATGTCATTGTAAAGGCCACATCCTTGATGATATTTGCTGCTCTGGTTTATTAAACATTAAAAACATACTTATCCTTACTTTCTAATAGTATTTATAATTATTTCACAAACGATACCCTGGACAGCTCAGATGATCCGGTTTCCTACTATAACAATGGGCTCTGCCATGTACTAGATACAGTCGCACCTATAAAAACTCTTTTTCACTCATTCTGCACCCTGGTTCACTTCTGAGACTGCTCAAAACCCAAGGACATCAGCTTGAATGGCTATTCCACAAAACTGGTTTAACTGTTCACAAGGAGATGTGTCACTGTATAAGGACACACTCTCAACAAATAAAACTGACTATTACTCTGCATTGATTAGGTCAAATGAGGGCAACACTAAATCATTATTCACTTTGGCTAATAATGTTTTAAAACCTCACAATATTATCTTAGATCACACATATTCAAATGACGTGACAATTTCATGGACTATATTAAAGCTAAAATTGATCAGATTCACCAAAATTTGTTTGCTCAGAATAGCGTAGGATGTGATATACCATCTGTGATCTCTCCTGACTCTCTTTCTTTCCCTTTCTGTTGCTTTGAGCTTTCTTCTGTCAATGAAATCTGTGATATAATTTGCCATTCCAAATCTTCTACCTGCCACCTAGATCCAATCCCCACCTTCCTGGTCAAAGCTTGTCTACCTTATCTAATTTAATAACAGATATCATGCACCTTTTAAAGCAGCTGTAATAACTCCTAGGCTTAAAAATCCTGGCACAGACCCCAAAAACCCTGCCATCTTTTTGAAGAGTTTCAGTCAGGTTTTCGCCCACTGCACAGTACAGAAACAGCCTAGTAAAAGTCACAAATGACTTATTAATAGCAGCCGACTTAGGTCTTTTATCTATACTCATCCTACTCTATCTCAGTGCAGCCTTTGATACCATCTCTCACAAAATTCTCTTCGACAGATTAAACAAAATTGACATTTCGGACACCCCTCTTGCTTGGTTCACATCCTACCTCTCAGAATGAAGCCAGTTTGTCCAGCTAAAAATTTTTAAATCTTTCTCATCTCCTGTCACCACTGGTGTCCCCCAAAGATCTGTTCTGGGCCCCATCCTCTTCATTATTTACCTTCTTCCACTAGGGCACATCTTTAGGAAATATGGGATCAGTTTTCACTGCTACGTGGACGACACCCAGCTCTACCTGTCCTCCAAACCAAATGGTCTCCTTCCCTCCTCCTCACTACAAAACTGTCTAGAAGTAATCAAAGCCTGAATAGACTATTGTAATTCCCTTTTATTTGGCTTACCTTCTCAACTCCTTCAGAAACTTCAGTTGGTCCAAAACTCTGGCCCACATCATCACAAAACCTCCCTCCATCAACCACTGTCACAAAAACACCACAGAAGAACAGGCAATGGAGTATTAAGTTTATTGGAAACAGAAAATGGGTGGAAAGAGGGAGAGTGGAGAATACTCAGCTTTACGGAGGAGACTGTGAGCCGGAGCTGGAGGTAGATGATGCCGTGCACAGAGGTGAGGTGAGTGAGTAATTGTGGAGGAGAAAAAAAGGAGGAGAAGGTAGTAATCAGGGCAAAACGGGAAGTAGCGGTAGCTATGGTGAAAAAGCTCACGAATGTCAGCGCTATAAGGAGTTGGTGTCTAAATGAGACCAGACGGGGAAGAAGTGGGGAGAGTGCTCTTAAATAGGGGAGTGGAGGAAAGAAACTAATGAGGTGCAGGTGAACTCAATCAATATTCGGGAGAGTGAGTGCGCTGGTGCGGGGTCGGGTCCGGCGTGCCTGTGACAGAACCCCCCCTCCACGGTCCGCTCCTGAGGACCAAGGTCTTCGGTGTCGCAGCGGACGGCCTCTAGCACGCGGAGCGGGGTGTTCTGGGTGACGGGTGTGGAAGTCCGTGAGGAGGTTGGGGTCCAAGATGTCATCACGAGGGACACACGACCTTTCTTCTGGACCATACCCCTCCCAGTCGACTAGGTACTCGAGGCGACCACCACGACGCCAGGACCTCAGGATCTCCTTCACTGTATAGACAGAGTCGTCCTCGACCACCGGAGGGAGAGGGGGATCTACTGCATTGCTGGACTCTGTGGAGGGAGAAAGAGAGACAGGTGAGACATAAGGTTTAAGTAAAGATACATGGAATGTGGGGTGAATTTTGTAGTGTGATGGAAGTTGGAGTTGCACTGTAACCGGGTTGATGAGATGGGAGATGAGGAATGGGCCGATGTATTTGGGGCTGAGCTTCCTGCAGGGGAGATGTAATCGGATGTCTCTTGTTGATCAGTCACTACCTACGTACCTTCTGTCCGGGTTGGTAATTTGGCGCTTCCTCCCTTCGGGTGTCCGCTGCCCACTTATTGCGCCGGATGGCCTGTTGTAATCTCTGGTGGGCGGAGTTCCAGACTCTCTCACTTTCCTGGAACTAATGCTGGACTGAGGGGACCGTGGAAGGTTCGTCGGACCAGGGAAACAATGGAGGCTGGAATCCGAGTATGCACTGGAAAGGAGTGAGGCCAGTGGTGGATTGACGCAGGGAGTTCTGTGCATACTCGGCCCACGGGAGGTAGCGATGCCAGGAGAGTTGCTGGTGGTGGCAGAAGGTACGTAGGTAGTGACTGATCTCCTGGATTTTACGCTCGGTTTGGCCATTGGACTGTGGGTGATATCCAGAAGTCAGGCTAGTGGTCACACCCAGGCGACGGAAGAAAGTCTTCCAGACACGTGACACAAACTGAGGTCCCCTATCGGACACAATATCTTCAGGGATCCCAAAGTTCCGAAAGACGTGCTGGAACAGGCCTTCTGCGGTTTCCAAGGCTGTGGGGAGGCCTTTAAGAGGGATGAGGCGGCAGGCCTTGGATAACCGGTCCACTGCCACCAGGATGCAGGTGTAACCTTCAGAGGCTGGCAGGTCAGTGATAAAGTCCACTCCTAGGTGTGACCAGGGGTGTTGAGGAGTGGGCAATGGGATAAGTTTGCCAGATGGTAGATGACAAGGAGTCTTTGCCATAGCACACTCCCGACAACCCCTTATGTACCTTCTGACATCCGCGGTTAGCCCAGGCCACCAGTATTGTCCCTGTAGGAGCGAGAGAGTCTGGTTGATGCCTGGATGCCCCGTGCCTGGGGAGGAGTGAGCCGACTGGATTAAACATTGGTGTACGGATGACGGGACGTACGTGCGGTCGGACGGACATTCTGGGGGAGTCGGCTCGGAGGCAGTGGCCGATGTGATGTCATCATCCAGGTCCCACTGAATGGGTGCAACCAACACACTTGGTGGTAGTATGGGTTCTGGCTGTTTGGAGGGAGTGTCGGGGGAATACAGGCTTGAGAGAGCGTCTGCTTTGCCACATCCAGAGGTGTATGTGTACTGCTTTGTATTTTATCTTTGATTCTACTTGATGTAAGGTGAGTTTCATGAAAGGTGCCTCAAATAAAATGTATTATTATTATTATTATTATTATTATGTGATAATTAGTGTAGATCCATTTTATAAAGATTTGAACCTTACTGTAACGAGTCCACTGACGCAGAGAGAGTAGGATCCATGCGTCCAGTTTAATAAACAAAGAACAGTCAAAACAATCCAGCACAACAGACAAAGGCCAAGAACTAGAACATCAATTAGAATGTCAAAACTACGGGAAAGCAGTCAGTGTGGCAAACAAATCCAAAACAGAACCAAAACAAGGAAATTAACAAGATGGTGCTAGTGATGTCGGCTGCCGTCAAGACTGCTCCGACCTCTTTTTCTTTGTTTTTGTTTTTAAGTTAACTTCCAGTAACTTTAAACTGTCCAATTCATCACAAAGGAGTACATTAGGTACGATAGAGATACTCTTATTTCTATTGGTATACAACCTAACCACAATTCGACATTTTTAACCCTGGATCCAAGCTGGCCGAGTGAGATCCTGAGGGAGAACAAAGGACACGACCCTAAGCGGCTACCTCGGGGGAAACGAGCTGGCATCAGGAACAGGCTGAGAGCCCGTGCACATCAAACACCTCTGCCTCTGCTTCACCGAGACTTGACTGAACCCAACGGTGCCAGACCACACCATCCAGCTGGCCGAGTTCAAAAATATCAGCAAAGGCTCCAAGCATGACTTGAGGAGAGCCTTCAGGAGAGTGAACACCAGGAAAGCAGCAGGACCAGACAGAATCTCAGGTCGAGTCCTCAGAGCCTGCACTGACCAGCTAGCATCCATGTTCAGATATATTTAACCCCTCCTTAAACCAGTCCATAATCCCCACATGCTTTAAAGAGTCCATCATTGTTCCTGTCCCAAAGAAACCCCATCCTGCTTTCCTCAACAACTACCGCCCTGTAGCCCTGACCTCAGTAGTGATGAAGCGCGTTGAGCAGCTGGTCAGAGACTTCATCATAAATAGATAGATAGATAGATAGATAGATAGATAGATAGATAGATAGATAGTTAGATAGATAGATAGATAGATAGATAGATAGATAGATAGATAGATAGATAGATAGAACTGCAGCTGGGCTGCAGAGCTGGAGCTAAGCTAAAGGCTAAGCGGCTTGCAAAGAAGTGGTGATATAAGCCTTCGGTACCTTCTGTAATCATGGGAAACGTGAACTTGCCACCGAACAAGATCGACGAGCTGGCTGTGCTGTTGAAAAATGATAAAATCTACAGAGAGTGCAGTTTATTGTGCTTCTGTGAAACATAGCTAACATCTAGCATTCCAGATGCTAATGTGGAGCTACCCGGCTTCAGGGTGGTCAGAGACACTAAAGCTTGCGGGAAGCGAAAGGAGGAGGACTTGCCATTTATGAGAACATGAGGTGGTGTAATCCTGGGCATGTGAGTATAAAAATCTCCAACTGCTGCAGGAACTACTTACTGGCTGCAAGTTTGCGTCCCTATAACTTGCCCAGAGAGTTTGGACACGCCATTGTTCTCATTGTTTATACATCCCCCCACGCGCCAATGCAGAAGTAGCGTGTGATGTCATCCACTCTGTTGTTGCTAGGATACAAACGCAACAGCCCGAGGCAATGGTGTTAATCTCTGGGGACTTTAATCATGTTACTCTGGATACAACACTACCTGCTTTCTCCCAGTATGTGGACTGTAACACCAGGGGAAATAAGACCATAGATTTACTGTATACCAATGTAAAGGATGCATACAGAGCCACCCTGCTGCCTGCACTGGGGAAAGCAAACCACAACCTTATTCTGCTTCAGCCTCACTATAAACCAAGAGTGAGAAGACTGCCAACAACCACACGCTCTTTCAGGAAGTGGTCTCCTGAGGCTGAGCAAATCCTGAGAGACTGCTTTGGGGACACAGACTGGGATGTACTGCAGAGCTCGCACAGTGGGAACATTTAGGAGGTTGTTGACTGCACTACTGACTACATCAGCTTCTATATGGATATTGATGTTCCAGTAAGAACTGTATGTTGCTATGCAAACAACAAGCCCTGTATCACAAGTGACATCAAGGGACTTCTGAACAAGAAGAAAAGGGCCTTTCAGGATGGTGATCAGCAGGAGCTTAAGCGTGTGCAGAAGGAACTAAAAGTCCAACTCAGGGAGGCGAAGGAGCAGTACAGGAGGAAACTGGAGCAGAGGTTGCAAAACAACAGCATGAAAGAAGTGTGGAGAGGGATGAAGACTATAACCGGATGCAGCTCAAAGCAGGGTAACACCATTGAAGGATGTGTGGGAATAGCGAACCAGCTGAACAATTTCTTCAACAGGTTTGATGACCCCAACTCATTCACACCTCAGTACACTGCACCCCCACCCCCACTTCTGCTTTCAACCTACCCACTGAGAACAACTGTGGCATAGAGGAGGAGAATATCCCTCCACCCATGATCACAGCAGCCCAGGTGTGCGGAGAGCTAAGAAGGCTCCGTCCCAGTTGGAGTATCTCCACGACTACTGAAGGCCTGCGCAATGGAGCTGGGAGACCCTCTACAGCGAATCTTTAACCTGAGCCTGGAGCAGGAGAGGGTATCTCGGCGGTGGAAAACATCCTGCGGCATCCCAGTCCCAAAGAAACCATGCAATGGAGAGCTGAATGACTTCAGGCCAGTCACCCTGACGTCTCACATAATGAAGACCATGAAGCGGGTGGTGCTACACCACATTAGGCCACAGGTCTGCCACGCCCTTGACCCTCTGCAGTTTGCATACCAGGAGAAGGTGGGAGTGGAGGATGCCTTTACCTACATGCTTCACAGATCCCTCTCTCGCCTGTACAGTGGCAGCGGGGCTGTGAGAATAACATTTTTGGACTTCTCCAGTGCATTCAACACCATCCAGCTGCTGCTCCTCATAGACAAACTAACAGAGATGGGAGTAAGCTCACAGCTGATCGCGTGGATCACTACCTGACAGGCAGACCTCAGTATGTGAGACTGGGGATTGCAGGTCTGACACTATGGTCAGCAGTATGGGGGCACCTCAAGGGATTGTTCTCTCTCCAGTCCTGTTCACCATGTACACGTCCGACGGAGTTCTGCCATGTGCAAAAGTTCACGGATGAGGAGGAGTACAGAAAACTGATACAGGACTTCGTTGCATGGCGTGACGTTAACCATCTGCACCTAAACACCACAAAGACAAGGGAGATGGTGGTGGACTTCAGGAGGTCCAGGCTTCAACCTGAGCCTGTGACTATCAATGGTGACTGTGTGACTGTGACTGTGTTGTCAAGATCTACAAATACCTTGGAGTACAGCTGGATGAAAAAATGGACTGAACTGCCGACATGGATGCTCTGTGCAGGAAAGGACAGAGCTGGCTGTACTTCCTAAGAAGTACATCTTAACATCTTAACATCTGCAAAAACTGGTGCAGATGTTCTATCAGACTGTTGTGGCAAGTGCCCTCTTCAGTGTGCTGGGGAGGCAGCATAAAGAAGAAGGACGCATCACGTCTGGACAAGCTGGTGAGGAAGGCAGGCTCAATTGTGGGCTCAGAACTGGTCAGCCTGACATCAGTGGCAGAGAGGAGGACGCTGAGCAGGCTCCTGTCCATCATGGACAATCCACTTCATCCACTGTACAGTATCATCTCCAGACAGAGAAGCAGCTTCAGTGACAGGTTGCTGTCACTGCCCTGCTCCACTGACAGACTGAGGACACTACGCTCTCTCTCTGTCCTGGACTGTACAATAAACCTGTAGATCTGTAACTTTAAACACTTGTTTCTCTATATTTATTCCTTAAATCTCTGTATTTAGTATTTTTCTGCTATATTTTGTTAAATTGTGTAATATTTTGTTATTTGTTAAATTGTGTAATATTTTGTTATTTGTTAAATTGTGTAATATTTTGTTATTTGTTTTATTTTTTTGTGATATTTTGTACTCTTAAATCTGGGTATTTTAGTTTTTTTTTTGTTATATTCTTCTTATTTTATCTATCTATCTTTATTGCTATTGCAAAGTACAGGTACATAGCAATGAAATGCTGTTTAGCATCTACCAGAAGTGCAAATAGTAGAAATTGTGCAAATGAACAAGTGCAGATAAATATGTAAATATGTACATTGATAAATAAGGCTATGTCAGAGTGTGTATAGAGAGGTATGTGCAAGTAGTATTTACAGCAGATGAAGTGTCAGGTGTAATTATAATTGTGCAAAAATGTGTGCATTATGTACAATGTGTGTACAACAGTAACAGAGATAATATACAGTGTATATACAGATAGTATATAGTATGTATAAATATAGTATATATAAATGTATATAAATAAATAGAGAGATAGGTGTAAAAAAAAAAAAACTAGGTGTAATGTATGATTATCATCTCTTCACCTACCTGACTCACTGGATCCACTACAGTTTGCATACCGCACCAAACCGCTCAACAGATGATGCTATTTCTCACCTGCTTCACACATCACTCACTCACCTGGACACTAGAAAGGGGAATTATGTTAGAATGCTGTTTGTTGACTACAGTTCAGCGTTTAACACTATAATCCCCTCCACACTCACCACCAAGCTGGAGCACCTGGGACTCAGCCCATCTCTGTGTCAGTGGATCTCCAATTTCCTAACTGGCAGACCACAGGCAGTAAGGATGGGCAGACATGTCTCAGCCTCCCTCACCCTCAGCACTGGAGCCCCCCAGGGTTGTGTTCTGAGCCCCCTGCTGTACTCATTGTACATGTATGACTGTGTGGCCACTACCAACTCCACCACTATCAAGTTTGCTAACGACACTGTGGTCGGCGTGATCTCTGACAACAATGAGAAGGCCTACCTGCAGAAGATTAGGAATCTAGAGAACTGGTGCCAGAGGAACAACCTCCTCCTTAACATCAGCAAGACTAAAGAGCTGATAGTGGAGAGGAACTACCAGACCCCCATGAACAATGAGAGCCCAGTGGAGAGAGTGGACAGTTTCAAATACCTCAGTGTTCACATCACGCAGGTCCTGTCACATCAACAATATGGTGAAAAAGGCCTGGCAGCATCTCTACCACCTCAGACGCTTGAGAGACTTTAGACTGCCCTCTAAGGTGCTTAGGAACTTTTACTCCTGGACCACAGAGAGTGTCCTGATGGAAAACATAGCAAACTGGTTGGAGAACAGCACCATGCAGGACAGATGAGTTCCTCAGAGGGTGGTGCACTCAGCTGAGTGAATCATCCATACCAAGCTCCTTGACCTGCACTCAATATATAACAAGTGTTGCTGGACCATAGGCCAGGAAGATTATGAATCAAGTCAAAGTCAAAGAAGCTTTATTGTCACTTCAACCATATATAGCAGATGCAGTACACAGTGAAGTGAAACAATGTTCCTCCTAGACCAGAGGAGCTACTCAGAACACAGACAAAGTACAGTGACACAGACAAACATAGAGCAATAACATGAAGATAAAAAACTTAAACTATGATTTAAAAATTAAAATTAAACTAAAAAATTAAACTATTGTCACGGCCAGGATCCTCACCCTAGGCAGGGCTCGAACCCAGGCCATCTGTGGTGCACTTGCCCACACTAGCACGTGGCTGAACGCAGACCCAGACACAGGATTCAGCAAAGCGCTGCTTTTATTCACATGAAGACACGGCATGGGAAGACGAACAGGATACGAGACATGGCGTGGTTAAAAAAAGGAAAATAAAGACGGAACAGGTAGCAAGATCAACTCAGGAGACTAGACAGACTGGAACCACGGAACGAATAACAGATAAACAATCACGGACAAAGACAAGCACAAAAGGATCCCTATTTATAGGGCTAGACATTAGAGTATACTGGGTACAGGTGAGACAATCAGGGGAGAGGACAATAGGACAGGTAATCACAAGACACACACGAACAAGCAAGCTTCTCAGGTTCACCTGCCAGCGCCTTCCTCAGGCCTGGCAGGGAACAGTCCAGAAGTTCCTGACAACTATACTTAAGGTGCAGTCTTTAAGAACTAGACATACAACAGTAGTGCACAGGAAGACAAGACAAGACAAGAGTAGACAAGACAGTGCAGACAAACAACATATAGGCTGACTTTGTGCAATGAACAAGACAATGTTAGTCAATGAAAGAACAGTGTATACAGTGATTGCAGATATTAAAGTGACACATGTAAACAAGATTAATATAATTATATATAAACGTAAAGTGACATGTGCGTGCAAACAGAACAATTTAGTGTGTGTGTGTGTGTGTGTCTGACTATGTCCAGCACAGTTCAGTTCTTTTTTTGTGTGTGTGTTATGTATGTGTGTGTGTCCTTGTCCAGCACAGTTCAGTTCTCCTTTGAAATCAGATCTTGGTTGTATGTTTGTGTGTGCGTGTGTCCAGCTCAGCTCAGTTCTCTGTTGAGATACCTGATTGCCTGAGGGAAGAAACTGTTTAACAGTCTGGTTGTGCGGGTCCGAATGCTTCAGTACCTCTTTCCGGATGGCAGAAGGGTGAAGAGTGTGTGTGAGGGGTGTGTGGGGTGTGTAAGAGTGTGTGTGAGGGTTGTGTGGGGTGTGTAAGAGTGTGTGTGAGGGGTGTGCTGTTAGCTTTGCGGATGCAGCATGTGGAGTAAATGTGCCTAAAGTTCGCCGATAAAGACCTCCCATCCTGACCACCTTCTACAGAGGGACCATCGAGAGCGTCCTGAGCAGCTGCATCACTGCCTGGTTTGGGAACTGCACCGTCTCGGACCGCAAGACCCTTCAGCGGATAGTGAGGACAGCTGAGAAGATCATTGGAGTCTCTCTTCCCTCTATCACAGACATTTATTCCACATGCTGCATCCACAAAGCTTATAGCATTGTGGATGATCCCACCCCTCACACACACTCTTCACTGTTCTGCCATCAGGTAAGAGGTACCGAAGCATTCGGACCCGCACAATCAGACTGTTAAACAATTTCTTCCCTCAGGCAATCAGATATCTGAACAGAGAACTGAGCTGGGCTGGACACACGCACACACACACACACGTACAACCAAGATCTGATCTCAGAGGAGAACTGAACTTGTGCTGGACACAGACACACACACACACATACATAACACACACGCACGCAAAAAAAAAGAACTGAACTGTGCTGGACATAGTCAGACACACACACACTAAATTGTCCTGTTTGCACATTTATATATATTTATATTAATCCTGTTTACATGTGTCACTTTCATATCTGCAGTCAATGTATACACTGTTCTTTGCACATTGTCTTGCTCATTGCACAAAGTCGGCCCATATGTTGTTTGTCTGCACTGTCTTATCTTGTCTTGTCTTCCTGTGCACTTCTGTTATATGTCTAGTTCTTAAAGACTGCATCTTAAGTATAGTTTAAATTTCTTTAGTTTAATTTTAATTTTTAAATTATAGGTTAAATTTTTATCTCTGTTATAGCTCTATGTTTGTCTGCGTCACTGTACTTTGTCTGTGTTCTGTGTAGCACCTCTGGTCCAGGAGGAACATTGTTTCACTTCACTGTGTACTGCATCTGATATATATGGTTGAAGTGACAATAAAGCTTCTTTGACTTTGACTTGACTTTGACTTCTTTGTGCTTTATAAGTTTAATCATCAAAACTGAACTTTATCCTTCTGTCTCAAACTTACAAACTTTATAAACACTTACAGTCTTCTTTTTTTAAGCCTTGTCCTATCCATCTCAGATTTACATCCAATCTGTTTTGTAAAGTTAAAAAGGAAGGAGGAGGAGATTTGCATTTAGTCAAGTCTAAAAGAAGATAAATACTGTAGTAACCCAGTTAGTCAGATACTGCAGAACGTCTCTGAAAGACACTGAGATCTATAAAAGCTACAACACTGAGATTTTACTTCCTTCACATTTCAGGTATGTTTCAGTTATTTACTGATACTTCACTTATTTCCTAACACTTAATAAGAGAAATGGTTTGTAGAGCTTGACATGGGGGATAATTAATGTTTTTAGTGTATTTGTGGTCTTTAGAGCAGAGCTGTACAGAGGTCTTTAAACCAGCAGGTGATTACAGTTAAAAAGATAATCATGGATCGAGGTTTTAGAGACAAAGACTAGACCAAAGAATCAGATTCACTGATAAATTTACATTATATAGTCTAATGCTGTGCAATATTTCTTTATTTATATAACACTTTTAAATTTAAGTTTAAAATTTAAAAGTATTTACTTAGTAAAATATTAGAAGATTAAAAACAAGGGATTCACGATAAATCACATCAAATAACCAGTGACTTCTAATGAACTGACTATAAATCTCACTACAGTCATGAAAAGTCTCTGAAGTATCACATTTCCAGTGATTAATTTAATAAACTATTAGAACATGTAACTATTAGAAAACCTTGGACAGAATTCTGAACATCAGTGATGATGAAAAAATACAATACTGTAAGTGTATATTCAATACTGTGATACTGTGAAACTTAATTGTTAAAGACTAAAAACTTTCAGTGAGTTCAAAATCATTTACATTACACACATTAGGAGTTTTAATATACTTCAAGTTAAATTGTTGTTAGATTATTAATTAACACATTTGCTTCTTGTATTTACATAAGCCTTTCATAACCCCACGTGTTATAGCACAAATAAAAATAAACCTAGAGCTGAGAGTTCTTTGAGAAACTCAATCAAGTTGATTCAAGACAAATAACATCACAAGTATATAAACTGCCACTAAATGATGATGACTAAACATAATTTCCAATAAAAAATATTGATATCTGATCTAAACCTGGAGAACACAGTAATACACTGGTAAACTCTATCCAATGATATATTTTCTATGTTTAATGATATTAAAATTCACTTACTACAATATAAAATTTTCCTCTGGTCACTTCACAGAAATTATACTGCATGGGTTTAAGCAATAGCAACAAACACTGCCCTAATTCCATAGATGATTACCATCATGCTCTCTGGTCATGGCCATACATCCAGTCCTTCTGGTCAGAGGTCCTGAACAGGCTGTCTGAGATCCTGAGTAATGAATGTGTAGCTCTTGGTGAAATGATGTCCTGATGCTTGCTTACCTGTTTTTTGTTTGTTTATTTGTTTGTTTTTGTTTGTTTTTTTGGGGGGGTTTCATTTCTTTATTTTTCTGGGGGGAGGGTCTCAGTATGGGTGGGGGTTAAGTTAAGTTGTCTTTATTTGTCACATATACATTACAGAACAGTGACATTCTTTCTTCACATATCCCATCCTTGGGGGTTAGGGCCAGGGTGGGTTGTGGGCCTTGGTCAATGGTCAACTGTGGCAGCTTGGCAGTGCTGGGGCTTGAATCCCGATCTTCCGGTCAACAACCCAGAGCCTTAACCACTTGGAGCTCCCCTTAATCCTGGAGCTACCAGAACCCCAATGAGAAAGGGGAGAGCATGAACGAAGTCCCCCACTAACAAAAATTATGCAGTTGATATTCCCGCCTTTGTGGAATTTGCAAAGGTCAGCTGAGCCCGAGTGCAATGGCTGAGACTTGCTTTGGGTAAACCTGCCAGGGTGGGGAGTGATCTCTTTTTCTTTGCTGTTCTGTCTGGGTGCTCAAAATTTTAGACTTTATTCTAAATGATTCTGTCAGGATTCATGGCCTAGATGAGACTCTGGCCATCACACACACTTCTTCATCACCATCCTGAGTTCTTCTTTGTCTCTGTTACATATATAACATTGTTTTCTTATTACTTGCACTGATAGTGACACTGAATCCTGTTCCACATGACACCTCTTGAAAAATGAATATTGTTCACTAACTACACTGCTGATTATAACTCCTGTGTGTTGATCCAAGTTTAACTTCTAATTTAACCATATGTAGTGATGTGTAGTGATGTAAGTTGTAGTGCTCTGGTACTTTCACTTAACAGTTTTATTGAAGTCTCTGTTTAATCACTCTGTTTAATCTTATTTCTTAGTGATTTTCACAGTGATGGAGAAGCGTCTGTTCCTACTTCTCTTTTATACAGGTGAGCAAATAATACAGTGAAGAATAAAGGCCACCTCTATCCACAGGGATTATAATATTTATCAGAGACACAGCATTGGTTACAGATATATCAATTAGACATATTTCTTATGATCAGAAAGAAATTTTCATGTTTTACAAATGAGGGAAAAATCATACTAAAAAATTTCAGTTACACAGCTAATGTTGCATAACACTCTCCTCCACAGGAGTCGTCCCTCTCGTCCTGTCTGACCCTCGTCAGTACTTTCTGATCCAACAGGGAAAAATGTGGAGTGATGCTCAGGCTTACTGTCAAGATAAACACACAAATCTGGCTATCATCAAGACCAGTGCAGACATGGTTCAGCTTCAGAATGAAGCACAGAGACAACAATTTAGTTCCAGTGCTTGGATTGGAATGTACAATGACATTAATGGCTGGAAATGGTCTCTTGGATATGAGCCAGTGGGAAGCATGAGACCATGGGGAACTTTTCAGCCTGACAACTGGCATGGAAAAGAATCGTGTGGTGGAATGAGTGGGGGCACTTGGCATGATAGGGAATGTACTGACCAAGTCCCCTTTGTGTGCTTTGATGGTAAGGAATATGTCTTACTAAAAATACTGAGAGTGTGTTGTAAGTATTATCCTTAAATGTAACTGTGCTCTAAACATTATAACACAACTTAATTGGATCCAGGTTTGATCCTTGGAGTTCAACAGTCAATTCTGCACTTTATTCTGTCAGTAATCTCATCTCTAGGTCTGCCAAGCACACCCTCTCTTAATTCTTACTGGTGTATCAGTGTGATAGAGCATTTGTATTTGCAATCCTGAGAACCAGGTTAAAGCCCATTTTAAGCCTAAACTTACAGACTAATCGAATAAAGCCTTAGTGACTAATCAATATTCAGAACATGATGTTGCATTGGAGGCTTGTTAAGTTTTGACTACACTGCATGTTACTTCCCAATGACAGATTATAATTAACAAGTGGTACACATGTTTTTTCTCACAGACACTAAAACTGGCAATCAGAGGTACATTTACATCTCTACTGGTAAGACATGGGCTGCAGCTCAAGCTTACTGCAGAACTTATTATACTGATCTGGCCAGTGCAAGAGATGCAACAGAAAATTCAATTATAGCAGGATTGATCTCTGGCATGACTTGGTTTGGTCTGTTCAGAGAGACCTGGAAGTGGGTAGACCATAAAAACGTCTCTACCATCACCTGGATGACTGGAGAACCTAATAATGCCCAGGGGAATGAAGACTGTGGTTATTTAAATAATGGCCTGGCTGCTGATTCACAGTGCTCAGCCATAATGCCGTTCTTCTGTTATGGTTTGTAATTTAGATCAATTTCCTTTACATTTAAAAACTGTCTTTAGAATGTAAGTTTGTGTGATTATGTTTGAGTTTGTATATCTTTACATTTCTACATTCAGAAGTCACTAGAAAACAACAAATCATAAGGCTGAAGATTCTGTCCAGTCAGGATGTGAATGATCCTGCAATAAAGGAGGCCATGTTGGAGCAGGTGGGTCTCATCCTCCTGAAGACTCCACTTATACCTTACATTGTCCTTGTCATTACTGCAGCCACAACCTGAGTCTTCATCAGTCGCTGGCACTGACACAATGTACTGTAATTACAGTCTGACTGTGTGGTTAGTTCCCTTTCAAGGGAACTCAATGCTGCATTATGGCTTGATGCTATGGGAATGCTACTGCAAGATCATGGTCTGAAGCAAGTGTGTAAATACATCAATCCTACTGGCCAACTTGGGTTGATGTAGTGGGGTGCATCAATGAGACCATAAAAGGGCATATACCTCATGGAATCCCCAGCTTTGCCTTCAGGAATTTTTTTGTCTTTCTGTGTGTATTGTTTGTCTATTTAGTGTTTGTCTGTTTTGTGTGTGATTTGCCATTAATACAATAGCTAGCAAACAGTTCATAAGGTATGTGCTGCCAAGTCCCCACTTTCTTATGTGTTATTACTTTGGGAGCTGAGCACATTCGGTCATTCCCCCAGGGAGCTGTTTTCATTGCAAGAGCTTCTCAATGAAAAAGCTCCATTCTTATTTGGCTCTGTTAAAATCAAGTGTGAAAAATTTAAGCAAGTCAGGCATCTTCACCTTGTGGCTTGGGTCTGCAGTGGCTCCAATCATGGGGTTTGCAGGTTGAATTGGTGGAGCAGACCTTGAGATGGGTATTCCCTTTCTATACCACTCTCTATTCCTTCTCCTCCAACTCAGAGGGTACCATTCCAAATTCAGAAGCTTACTCTGTGATCAGTGTGCTCCATGTGCAGACCTACCAGGCTGACAAACTTAAAGACCTGGATCAGGGCCAGGGATGAGATCCTGAAGCGGTAGAAGAACTTTGTGGAGCCACTGATTTAGCCTTCCATGCCAGTAAGCAAACAACCACACTATCAGCCAATGCATGGCTGCTATTTTTGTCACAAAGAGGAATCTGTGGCTCAGCATTACAGGGAAAAATGTGAAGTATAAAACTATTCTCCTGGATAGCCCAATTTTGCCTCCTGGCTGGTTGCAGCTAGCACTGTTGTTGACAGGTATCAGGAGGATAAGCAGCACTTGGCGGCATTCAAAGAACTGATCCCTCACCGCATCTGGGAGTTGGTGTTTACCACCAGTCAATCCCAGCCAGGCCTAGTTCCCACCAGGAGTAGCAAAAGACCAGTGTGACTGCTTGACTGCTCCCCATCTGAAAGATACAGGGGTCAAGGCATCAGAGGGAAGGGTTGATTTGAGGACTGTGAACTCCTAAAATGCAGCTAAAAAGAAGACCCGTCACATGAAGATGAGGCCTCCTCAGGCTGGATCTGAGTACACAATTACTCCTTCAATGGCATTAGAGGGTTCTGCCAATGCCACCACCTCTGGTGATTTAGGGAGTGGGAATGCCTGCTGGTTTATCTTCATTCACCAGTGACCTCTTTTCCTAAATGAATGACACCTCTTTTAGATCATTTAGCAGCATGGTAACTACTGCCATTAATGCCAGAAGGTTCTGAATGTCATAAAAAAGGTTACAAAATTCATCAGAGAGAATTCATCGCCCTTGGTTCAGTGGTCTGACACTCACTGTAAAACACCTAGGACGGTTTCTAAAACAATTACCAGACAACTGAATCCTACCTGTAGGCTGCAAGTTCCTTCTTGAGACCTTTCTTTGGTCCTGAAAGGGTAATCTTATGGTCCTTTTGAGATTACTGACCCTAACCCTGCTGACTCTAGCTTAACTCAAAAGAGAAGGAGGCCCTGTCTGCAGACCCTGTTGGCAGCCTCCTCTTGCTTAGACTTTGCACCTGGTATGGTCAAAAGTATTCTGCACCCTAGACTGGACTACATTCCAAAGATCCAATTCCAAAGGTACAACCAGCCAGCAAGCAAGCCTTTTTTCCTCCACCTCTTATTTCTCTGGAGTATGCAAGGCCTTGTCTACTATTTCCAGTCTGAGCTCTTAGGATCTACACCTACCACCTAGTCCAACGGCGTAAATCTCAACTCTTCATTTGGTGGTCACAACAAAGGTATTGCAGTCATCAAGTAGCACCTTTCCCATGAGGTGTGTGCAATGGCTTCGCCCCAGTTGTCAAGGCCCACTTCTATAGGAGTGTAGCATCTTCCATGCCTCTAGCCAGAGGTGAGCCGTTGCATGATATTTGTGCTGCAATGGGCTGGTCCCCCTGCCACATGTTCATCACGTTTTACAGTTTGGGCATGGACTCAACCCCAGGATGCTAAGTCATGCAGAGTTGATCTGGACTGATCTGCACCCAGCAATTGCCAGTGCCAAGTAGCCTTGTTGAGCAGGCTTTCTTACCCATTGTGGCAGCATTTGTATTGAAGTTCCCATTGCATCAAGTCATGATGCGGTGTTGAGTTCCCTCAAATTAGAACAATTCAGGTTATGTATGTAACCCGGGTCAGTGCTGCCTCACTCCGTTGACACACTAGGGGCATACCTGAAATATCTTTATTCAGAGAAGTTGAAGAGAATTAGTGCATTAGAATTGGCATATTACCTCACATTCTTCAAACACTGGTCTTGCAGACACATTCCCGTAGTGTCTAGCCATGATGCAGCACCTTTTTCCCTTTCTCAGAGAACTGGGTTATATACATAACCTGCAACATTTCTGTAAAATTTCATAGGGTTCATATAGAGTCTCTATCATGTATTATTGATTAATTAAAGTTCTGTTTTTCAGATTAAACAGAAACTGAAGGATCATGGGATGGCAGAAAATGTCACAGTTAAATGGAGAGAATGATGAGATGGAAGGGTGTTTCACAAAGAGAAAGAAAATTTAAGACTAATAAAAATCTAAAAAGAACTCTATGTCTAAATCTAATTTACACAAGTTTTCTTCTAAGGCAATATTCTTAATATTCTTAATAATATTATTAATATTCTTCTTCAAGTTTATTTCTAATGTAATATTTGTATTTTTTATTTAGCTGCCTTCAATGTCACTTTGCCCCAAATGTAGTCAATCTGCTGAGTTTGTTTTGGATCTTTATTTCTTTAGTTTTTCAGATAAGATGCTAAAGTAACAAACATGTAATCAAAGTCTAACAATAATCAAACCTTTATATACTCATTTCAATTTTAATATAGGTAATATACTCTATAATATGTGTATATACATATATAGACATACATATATAGATATTGTTTCTTTATCATAAGCATTAACTAATAATTCTCTTCCTAGGGAATTAGAGATCAAATAATATGTGATGTGAGAATAAGTGAATAATGTGTAGGATATTTCCGTATAATGAGACTTTGCATCCTCCTTGGCTCCATCTGCAGGAATTCCAATGTGAAACAAGTTCAATAATTACAGTTTTATTCTCAGCTTAGTTTTATTCATGTTTAACTTACATAACACTGCTCACTCAATAATAAGGCTAGGATTTCATGTTCTAATGCATTTCTATGAAAACCATTGAAATAAAGAAAAGGAGATAAAGAAACAGAATCCTGTGTTGTGTAGTTCATGAAGAATTGATAAACCTCCTGTTGATTAAAATGAATTTATAAGAAGCTGTTTGCAGTTCTTATTTTTTGAGAATGGAAGGAAGAGATTATTCTTATTATAATTTCACAAAAAAATATTGTAATAAACATGTGCAAATTTAATTCATTGTGAAAAATAAACATTATATAGATATGTATAGCTGCATTTTGGAAAAATAATTTATGTGAATTTATACTATAAATGTATACAAACACTTTGGTCTATGAATTATTATGAGTCAGTAATACACTAAGCATTACTTCACACCTGGCTGAATATACATAGGCTTTGTTTGAGTTTCATAAAAGTGTGCATGATTAGAAATACAGTGACTGAGAATGTGTGAGTGAGGGTGAGTGATGGGAGTGATGAGTTCAGTATTTAAAATAATCTTATTTATTTCAATTTAAAATTTTCATTTTAATTAATTGTCCCAAAGCAGCTTTACAGAAGTAAAGAAACAGAATCAAATTGATAAAGTTTAAAATTAAGTTACTATTTATCTCTAATATTTATTTACATTTACATTTCTGGCATTTGGCAGATGCTCTTATCCAGAGCGATGTATAAAAGTGATTTAAGTCACTATCATTGCAAACATTAACACTGGTTCAATAGGTTACAGACTTAGGATACCATTCGCGTAAAATTGGATTTTTTTTTTTTAAATAAACCATATAATACATAAACAGTGAAAGGTAAGAACTAGTTTAAGTGCTTCAGGAAAAGGTAGGTCTTAAGACGTCGTTTGAAGATTGCCAGAGACTCTGCTGTAGGGACATCTAGGTGAAGTTCATTCCACCACCTCGGTGCCAGAACAGAGAAGAGTCTAGATGAATACCTACCTTTTACCCTGAGAGATGGTGGGACCAGTCGGGCAGTGCTAGTGGATCGGAGGGAGCGAGGAGTAATAAGATCTTTGAGGTAAGATGGTGCTGGTCCATTCTTGGCTTTGTAGGCAAGCATCAGTGTTTTTAATCTGATGTGTGCAGCTACCGGAAGCCAGTGGAGGGAACGCAGCAGTGGGGTGGTGTTTGAGAGTGTGACTTAGGCACGTTGAAGACAAGCCGTGCAGCTGCATTTTGGATCATTTGCAGTGGATGAATTGCATTCAGAGGAAGACCTGCCAGTAAAGAGTTGCAGTAGTCCAGTCTCGAAATGACCAGAGACTGAACAAGCACTTGAGTAGCCTGTGTGGATAGAAATGGTCGGATCCTTCTGATGTTGTACAGAAGAAACCGACATGAGCGTGTCACATTGGCAACATGGGAGGAAAAGGACAGTTGATTGTCCATGGTTACCCCGAGGTTGCGAGCAGTGGTTGGAGATCATTGAGTTGTCCAGAGATAATGCAAGATCCTTGTCTGGGGATGAATCACCTGGGATGACCAGCAGTTCAGTTTTGCTGGGATTAAGTTTCAGCTGATGAGCGGTCATCCAGGATGAAATGTCTGCCAGACACGGTGAGATTCGGGTAGAAGCTGTGGTATCTGAGGGAGGGAAGGAGAAGATAAGTTGGGTGTCAGCATAGCAGTGGTATGAAAAGCCATGTGAGGATATCACTTTGCCAAGAGTGTGAGTGTAGAGGGAGAAAAGGAGAGGACCAAGTACTGAGCCTTGTGGGACACCAGTAGAGAGTCTGCGTGGGGCAGATGTCAATCCCTTCCATGTTACCTGATATTAGCGACCATCCAGGTAGGAAGCAAACCATTCCCATGCTGTTCCACAAATTCCAAGACTCCTGAGGGTGGACAAGAGAGTCTTGTGGTTAACCGTGTCAAATGCTGCAGTAAGGTCAAGGAGGATGAGGACTGATGAAGCTTGGCTGATCTAGCAGTATGTAGTTTCTCGGTGACTGTCAAAAGGGCAGTCTCTGTAGAATGTGCTGCTTTGAAGCCAGACTGGTTGGGATCATGGAGGTTATTCTGCAGGAGATGGTCAGACAGCTGATTATAAACAATTCGTTCAAGAATTTTTGAAAGAAAGGAGAGGAGTGATACCGGTCTGTAATTATTGATGTCAGAGGGATTCAAAGTAGGTTTCTTTAGTATAGGAATAACCCTTGCTTGCTTAAAGGCAGATGGTACCTGTCCTGATGTAATGGATCTATTGATGACTGTGGTGATGAAGGGCAGGAGGTCAGGTGAGAGGGTCTGGAGCATAGTGGAAGGGATTGGATCCAGTGGGCAGGTGGTGGGATTGGAGGAGTGGATGACTTGCAAAACCTCTTCTGCTGCTATGGTTGAGAGATGCTTCAGTGAAGGAGTAGCTGAGTCCTGGCTGTGTAATGCAGATGAAGTAGGGGCGGACGTGAAGGTCTGGCAGATGTTCTCAATCTTCTCTGTGTAAAAAGTGGCAAAATCTTCAGCGGTCAGGGAGGATGGAGCAGGTGGGGTTGGAGGGTTGAGTAGTGCAGAGAAGATGTTGTGGAGCTTTCGGGGATCTTGTGCAGAAGCCTCAAGCTTTTCCTTGTAAAAGGAAGTTTTGGCAGAAGTCACGTCCGAAGAGAATCTGGACAGAAGCATTCGATAAGAGGTGAGATCTGCGTCCAGTTGAGATTTCTTCCACTTCCTCTCTGCTGTTTGTAGTTCTCTTTGATTGTTGCGAAGCACATCTGACAGCCAAGGAGCAGGACAAGAAGTCTTTCTGTGTTTAGTGGATAAAGGGCAGAGAAGGTCCATGGTTGATGAAAGAGAGGAGATGATAGTGTCTGTAGCTGAGTCTAGGGGTAAGGAGAAAAAGGAGTCATAGTCAGGAAGAGATGAAAGAGTGCAGGAAGTTACAGAGGAAGGAGAGATAGAGTGAAGGTTCCGACGGATGAGAGAGGGATGCTGGGAGTTATGTTTGGGTAGTACAGGGAGAATGATAGTGAAGGATACCAAGTGATGATCTGAGATATGAAGTGGGGTAGCAGTCATGTCTGTAGCTGGGGAAGGGTAGGTGAAGACCAAGTCCAAGACGTTTCCTCCCTTGTGTGTTGGAGGGCAGCTGTTGAATGACAAGGAGAACGAATTCAGAAGAGTCAGAAGACCAGAAGACCGAAGCCTGTCGGATGGGAGGTTGAAATCTCCAAGGACAGTCAGAGGGGTGCTGTCAGAAGGGAAGACGCTGAGGAGTGTGTCCATTTCTTCCATGAAGTCTCCAATGGGACCAGGAAGATGGTAGATGACAATGATGGAGATGTAACTGAAACTGCATGGAATTCAAAAGAAATGGTGGAGATGAGACAAGGGGAGAGGTGTGAAACACCATCTCCAGGACAACAGCAGACCTGTGCCACCACCCCTGCCTGATTCTCGTGGTGAGTGAGAGAAAGCATAGGCAGAGGATAGAGCAGTCGGTGTAGCAGTGTTTTGTGGGGATATCCAGGTCTCGGTTAGTGCCAGAAAATCAAAGGAACAGTGGGAAGCTAAAGCTGAGATGAAATCAGCCTTCCTTACAACAGACTGGCAGTTCCAGAGCCCACCTACCACTGCTGTTTGAGACTGAGACAACAGGGGAGGGTAGATTAGATTGCTGGAAACTGTGTCTGTAAGAGGTAAGAACAGAGATGGGTTTCAGGCACATGTCTGGTTTGGTCAAAGTGAGGTTAAGTGCAAGTTAAAGTGTGGCAAGACAAGAAAGAAAGTATGTTAGTAGACACTTACTATAAACAGGTCTTGACTGGACTAGATGCAAACCACGAGTGTCTGTAGCGGAGAGCCTTCAATATAAATTAGTAAGCCCTGCCCACAATTCACACCTTAAGGGAGACTGAAACTTCTCTTGATTAATCACCTGAGACAACTAAGCATAGACCAACACTAAAGGATCAACAAGCTATACAATAACACAGTTCAAATAACTCTAGAACCAATCAAGTTAAACAAATATTACACAATGTCAGAATCCTACCTTACCAGATGGAATAGATTCAATAGAAGAGCTAAAGCAGTCATAATGAGCACGCCTGAGGCAAGGGTGGCAAGGAAAATTCCCTGAGATGATAAGAGGAAGAAACCTTGAGAGGAAACAGACTCAGAAGTGAATCCATCCTCATTTGGGTGACACTGGACATTAAATAATGTAAATAATGTCTTTTCTACAACAGTTTATAGCCATTTGAGCAACCATGAGCTCCTGAGGAACTACTAGGTCACTGTAATTTCTGAGTTCATTATACAATTAACATTAATTCCTTTCTGCCAAGGTCTTCAAAAGTTCACTGATGAAGAACTGAGCATAACGCTGACTGACACAATGGCAGTTCAAAAATTGTAATGGCGTGTTTCCAAAATGGCGGCGCGGCAGTAGCATGCCACTCCGGAACCAAAATGGTGCTATTTCTTAGTTTTACCCCGAATTTCAAGGTGCATGGACACCAAAGACAGCGGTGTTCATGTATACTACTGCCAGACAATATTACAGCCAAGAAATCATGCAATTACTAACCTGCATGATGATGTACTTGGCAAACTTCGCGACCTCGGCTTGCTGCAAAGACCAGACCTTCAGTCCACGGTGTCGCCTGATGCCGGTGGCCGGGAGAGAGGATGTCGCATGTGGTGCTCGAGGGAGCGGAAGCGCGGAAAGCGGGTGGGTGTCCATGCTAGGCTAAAAACAGACCCTACCCGGTACTTCCCTCCATCATTCTGTCCAATGTCTGCTCACTGGACAATAAATTGGACTACATCCAACTCCAGCAAACTACACAGTGTGAGTTCAGAGACTGCTGCATTTTTGTTTTCACCTAGACGTGGCTCAGTGACGGAGTTACGGAATCCACCATTCAGCTAGCTGCCTCACCATGTTTTGTGCCGACAGGAATGCAGCTCTGTGCGGTAAGACACGCGGTGGCGGTGTGTGTGTTTACATCAACACGGAATGGTGCAAGGACTGTTCTGAGTTACTGTTCATCGCTAGTGGAGTTTGTGACTGTTAGATGCAGACCATTTTATTTAACCAAATGAATTCACTAGCGCTTTCATTTTCAGAGTGTACATTCCACCCAGCGCTAATGCAAATGAGGGTCTGTGTGAGCTGTACGGAGCTATTAGCGAGCTGCAGAATTGTCACCCTGATGGACTGTTTATTATCTCTGGAGATTTCAATCATGCAAATCTCAAAACAGTGCTCCCAAAATTCCATCAGCATGTGGACTTTGCGACAAGAGGGACGAACTCGCTGGACCTTGTTTACACAAACATTCCTGGCGTGTATCGTGCGGAGCCCCACCCCCACTTTGGCTACTCAGACCACATCTATGTTGATTCCAGCATACAAACCACTTGTCAGACGCTCTAAACCAGTTCTGAAACAGGTTAAAACCTGGCCAGCAGGAGCCATCTCTGCTCTTCAGGACTGTTTTGAGTGTACTGACTGGGACATGTTTAGGGAGGCTGCAACCAATGGCGACTCTATTGACTTGGAGGAGTACACGGCATCAGTGACCAGCTACATCGGCAAGTGCATCGATGACGTGACCGTCTCCAAGACCATCACCACATGCTCCAACCAGAAGCCATGGATGACTGCAGAAGTGTCTCCAAGACCATCACCACATGCTCCAACCAAAGCCGTGGATGACTGCAGAAGTGCGTGCTCTACTGAAGTTGAGAAACTCCGCCTTCAGAGCAGGGGACAGGGCGGCCTTAAAAACAGCTAGGGCCAAACTGTCCCGAGCCATCAGGGAGGCAAAGCACGCACATGCCCAGAGAATCCACGGCCACTTCCAGAACAGCGGAGACTCCTGGCACATGTGGCAGGGCATCCAGGCGATCACCAACTACAGAAAATCACCACCTGCCTGTGACAATGACGCCTCCCTTCCAGATGCGCTGAACCACTTCTACACTCGGTTTGAGGCACAGAACAACACGACAGCAAGGAAGACCATTCCTCCTCCAAACGACCAGGTGCTCTGTCTCACCACAGCTGATGTGAAGAGAACTCTATGCAGAGTTAACCCACGGAAGTCTGCTGGACCAGACAACATTCCTGGCATTCTTGGCTGAGGGAGTGTGCGGAGCAGCTGGCATATGTCTTCACTGACATCTTCAACATCTTGCTGAGCAGCTTCTTCATCCCAACATGCCTCAAGACAACGACCATCGTCCCTGTGCCTAAGTCGTCTACGGTTTCCTGCCTCAATGACTATCGTCCCGTCGCACTCACACCAATCATGATGAAATGCTTCGAGAGGTTCGTCATGAGGCACAACAAGTCACAGCTACCACCCTCACTGGACCCCTTGCAGTTTGTGTATCGTCCTAACCGCTCCACGGACGATGCAATCACCACAACCCTCCATCTTGCCCTCACACACCTGGACTGTAAAGACTCCTAAGTTCGAATGCTGTTCATAGATTTCAGTTCAGCATTCAACACAATCATCCCTCAGCAGCTGATTGAGAAGCTGAGCCAGCTGGGCCTGAACACCTCTCTCTGCAACTGGATCCTGGATTTCCTGACTGGGAGACCTCAGTCAGTCCAGATCAGGAACAGTATCTCCAGCACCACCACACTGAGCACTGGAGCTCCTCAGGGCTGTGTGCTCAGTCCACTGCTGTTCACTCTGCTGACTCACGACTGTACAGCAATGCACAGATCCAACCAAATCATCAAGTTCACCGATGACACGACTGTGGTGGGTCTCATCAGTAAGAACGACGAGTCAGCATACAGAGAGGAGGTGCAACATCTAACAGCCTGGTGCACAGCCAATAACCTCTCGCTGAACATCGACAAGACTAAAGAGATGGTGGTTGACTTCAGGAGAGCACAGAGTGACCATTCTCCACTGTTCATCGATGGATCCTCAGTGGAGATCGTCAAGAGCACCAAATCCTTTCGTTTTCATCTGGCAAAGAACTTCACCCGGTCACTCAACACCAGCTCCATCACCAAGAAAGCCCAGAAGCGCCTCTACTTCCTGAGGAGGCTGAAAAAAGCCCATCTCCCTCCCCCATCCTGACTGTGTTCTACAGAGGGACCATCGAGGGCATCCTGAGCAGCTGCATCACTGCCTGGTTTGGGAACTGCACCGTCTCGGATCGCAAGACCCTTCAGGGGATAGTGAGGACAGCTGAGAAGATCATCGGAGTCTCTCTTCTCTCTATCATGGACATTTACACCACACGCTGCATCCGCAAAGCCAACAGCATTGTGGATGACTCCACACATCCCTCACACACACTCTTACACACTCTTCACCCTCCTGCCATCTGGAAAGAGGTACCGGCGCATTCGGGCCCTCACAACCAGACTGTTGAACAGTTTCTTTCCTCAAGCCATCAGGCTTCTCAACACACAGGACTGAACTGTACAAAACTCTCTGTCTCTCTCACACACATACACACACACACACTCTCTCTCTCACCTGGATGGATACACACACACACACAAACAATTTAAATTGTTCATTACTTATTGCACTACCTCAACCTGTCATACGCTGCTATAATTATATTTATGTTTATTTCTATTTGCGCTACCTCAACTGCTGCTGTTGTTTTTTTGCACAATATTTTTTACATCATTTCATTTTATCTTATTTTATTTCACTTATATTCCATTACACATGTTCTTTTCTTTCTTTTCGGTGCTAAGTGTCCTGTGTTTCTGTGTTGTCTTTTGTTTGTATTTATTATATTTGCACTGTCTTGTCTTTGCTCTGTTTGCAGCTAGCTGCATACTGTGCACTTTGTGACTAAGACAAACTTCTGTCCTAGCTCTGTGTTGTTTTTTTGTGTTTGATCTTTATGTTGTATGTTTCTGTAGCACAAGGTCCTGGAGAAACATTATTTCATTTCACTATGACTGTGTCAGCTATATGTGGTTGAAATGACAATAAAAGCTTCTGAATCTGAATGACTTCTATGCTCAGTTTGAGGCACAGAACAATGTAACAGCAAAGACCATCCCTTCTCCTAACAACCAGGTGCTCTGTCTTTCTACAGCTGATGTGAAGAGAACTCCATGCAGAGTTAACCCACAGAAGTCTGTTGGACCAGACAACATTTCTGACTTAGTGCTCAGGGAATGTGCAGAGCAGCTAGCTGATGTCTTCACTGACATCTTCAACATCTCCCTGAGCAGCTCCATCTCCCCTCTATCACAGACATTTACACTGCACGCTGCATCTGCAAAGCCAACAGCATTGTGGATGACCCCACACACCCCTCAGACACACTCTTACACACCCCTCACACACACTCTTCACCCTCCTGCCATCTGGAAAGTGGTACTGAAGCATTCAGGCCCTCACAACCAGACTGTGTATTAGTTTCTTTCCTCAAGCCATCAGGCTCCTCAACATCCAGAACTGAACTATACCAACTCCCTCTCTCACACACACACACACACACACTTGTGTGAACAGACTCACAATTCAACTGCTGTTATAATGTTAACTTTTCATTTGCATTACTTCAACTGCTGCTACTGTATTTTTTGCACAAACATATTGTCATGCCGCTATATGTATGTTACAAACATATACAGTATGCTATTGGACACCTGGTTTTCAGTTTTTCAAGGTTGCACATTCATTTTGTTTTCATTGCACATGTTTTTTTTTTTCGGCGTTATGTGTCCTGTCTGGTGTTGTTTTTAGTACTCTTTTTCTGCACTGTCTTGTCTTTGTACTGTTTGCACCTGGTTGCACACATTGCACTTTATGTCGCTAGGACAAACTTGTTGTGTTGTTGTTTCTGTTTATAATTATATGTTGGTTTGTTGTTTATGTAGCACCAGGGTCCTGGAGAAACGTTGTTTTATTTCACTATATACTGCATCAGCTATATGTGGTTGAAATGACAATAAAGCTTCTTGACTTGACATGACGCTTGTTTGAAATCTTTGCAAATTTATTAAAAATAAAAATGAATCACATGTACATAAGTGTTCACAGCCTTTGCCATGGTACTCAAAAATTGAGAAACAAACAAAATGTCCGCACACTAATACTGCTCTATAAAAATATTTATTGCAACATTTTGACCATCAGGTGTTTGTCAGGGATAATACAAGTGAACTGAGGTACTTTAAATAACTGACAAGTGAACATCCTAATTAGACACATCCAATCACTATGCAGGTATACTCCCACACCAGGAGAGGAGAAAAGCAAACACTACTCATATTAAATTAATGAAACAGCTGAAAAAAACGATAAAAATAATACTTTTATAAAAAAGGCTTGACATCGAACTCTTCATTCAACCCAAAAGGTGACGACGTATTTAACGTATAAATCCAAAAACTTTCCCATTGTAAAAGTTTCCTCTCAAAATCTCCCCCCATTGATGGTTTTAGTACCTTCTCTATGCCAATATACTGTAGGGCACTGACATTGTGGCCTGGGGCTCTGGGTTGGAAGATCAGGGGTTCAAGCCCCAGCACCATTAAGTTGCCACTGTTGGGCCCTTGAGCAAGGCCCTTAAACCTCTTTGCTCCAGAGGCACTGTATCATGGCTGACCCTGTGCTCTGACCCCAACCTCCATGGATGGCATATGTGAAGAAAGAATTTCACTGTGCTGTAATGTATATGTGACAAATAAAGGCTATTTCATTTCTAATATGAGTACGTAGTGATCTAGAAGTTTTTCCAACATAGGCAAGACCACACAGACAAGGGATGAGATGTATAGATGAACAAGTAATTGTGACGTACCAATATATCATGACCAGTATGTAGATGAATAAAGATGAATAAAAAATTTTTAAAAAAAGCCCGAAAGAGCGATGTAGGCCCGTCTTCCCATAGGCCCACCACCTGCAGGAAGGAGCATAAAGGGCTGGTGCTATGTGTTTTGGGTAGCAGTCATGGGCAGGGGCCTAGACGACCCAAACCCTGGTTAAAGAATCTGGCTCTTGGGACATGGAATGTCACTTCACTGGGGGGGAAGGAGCCTGAGCTGGTGGGGGAGGCTGAGAGGTACCGGCTAGAGATAGTCAGGCTCGCCTCCACGCACAGCCTGGGCTCTGGAACCCAACTCCTTGAGAGAAGTTGGACCCTCTACTACTCTGGAGTACCTCATGGTGAGAGGCGGCGGGCTGGGGTGGGCTTGCTTATAGCCCCCGAGCTCAGCCGCCATGTGTTGGAGTTTTCCCCAGTAAATGAGAGGGTGGTTTCCCTGCGCCTTCAGGTGGGGGATAGGGGCCTCACTGTTGTTTCGGCTTACAGGCCGAACAGCAGTGTGGAGTACCCAACCTTCTTGGAGACCCTACGAGGGGTGCTGGAAGGTGCCCTGACTGGGGACTCCATAGTTAGACTGGGGGACTTCAACGCCCATGTGGGTAATGACAGTGTTACCTGGAGGGGCGTGATTGGGAGGAACGGCCCCCCTGATCTGAACTCAAGTGGTGTTCTGTTATTGGACTTTTGTGCTAGTCACAGTCTGTCCATAACGAACACCATGTTCAAGCATAAGGGTGCCCATCAGTACACGTGGTACCAGGACACCTTAGGCCGGAGTTGGAGACCGGAGACTTTGTGGTCGTGTCATCTGACCTTCGGCCATATGTCTTGGACACTAGGGTGAAGAGAGGGGCTGAGCTGTCAACTGATCACCACCTGGTGGTGAGTTGGATCCACTTGCAGAGCAGGATGCTGGACAGGTTTGGCAGACCCAAATGTATTGTGGGGGTCTGTTGGGAACGTCTGGCTGAACCCTCTGTTAGGGAGATCTTCAACTCCCACCTCCGGGAGAGTTTTGACAAGATTCTGAGGGAGGTTGGGGACATTGAGTCTGAGTGGACCATGTTCTCCTCCTCCATTGTTGACGCAGCTACCAGGAGCTGTGGCCGTAAGGTCTCTGGTTCCTGTCGTGACGGCAATCCCCGAACCCAGTGGTGGACACTGGAAGTAAGGGATGCTGTCAAGCTGAAGAAAGAGTCCTATCGAGCCTGGTTGGCTCGTGGGACTCCGGAGGCAGCTGATGAGTACCAGCAGGCCAAGCGAGCTGCAGCCCGGGTGGTTGTGGAAGCAAAAACTCGGGTCTGGGAGGAGTTCGGGGAGGCCATGGAGATGGACTATCGGTCGGCCTCGGGGAAATTCTGGCAGACCATCCAGCACCTCAGAAGGGGTAAGCAGCTCTCTGCCAGCACTGTGTATGGTTCTGCTTCCCACTGTTCTGGTCAAGGCCTGTCTTCCCTCTCTGATTCCTCTTATTTCTGCTATCATTTGCTCCTCTCTTACTACTGGAATTGTTCCTATCCCACTTAAAACTGCCGCTATTACTCCAATTCTGAAAAAGTCTGGTGCTGATCCTAGTAATTTCAATAATCTCCGCCCTATCTCCAACTTACCTTTTCTTTCAAAAATCCTTGAAAAAATAGTTGCTTCTCAACTTCATTCTCATTTAACTTGTAATAACTTGTATGAACATTTCCAGTCTGGTTTTTGCCCTTTACATAGCACTGAAACTGCCCATTTAAAAATTACTAATGACCTTCTCATGGCAGCTGATTCTGGTTCAGTCACTATTCTTATCCTTCTTGATCTAAGTGCAGCCTTTGATACCATTTCTCATACCATTGTTCTTAATCGACTTCTCAATTGGCATTACTAACACCCCCCTTGACTGGTTTAAATCATATCTATCGGAGCGCATGCAGTTAATCAAATTACACTCTTTTAGTTCCAAATCTTCCCCTGTTAACACTGGAGTCCCGCAAGGTTCTGTCCTTGGACCTCTTCTTTTCATCATCTATCTTCTTCCTCTTGGCAATATCTTTCGAAAATACGGTATTCTATTCCACTGTTATGCGGATGACACCCAACTCTATTACTCTAGTGAACCTAATGCTACCCTCCCTCCTTCCTCTCTTCTTGACTGCTTTAATGAACTCAAATCCTGGTTCTTTTCCAACTTCCTCAAACTAAATAGTGAGAAAACTGAATTTCTTTTAATTGGTACTAAATCAACTTTATCTACAATAAATAGCTTCTCCCTCTCTATTGACAATTCTATTGTTTCCCCTTCTACTCAGGTTAAGAGTTTGGGTGTCCTCCTGGACAGTACGCTCTCATTTCAATCACATATTAATAACATTACCCGGTCTGCATATTTCCATCCCTTACACAGAATGCTACTGCTATTCTTGTTCACAATCTTGTTACCTCACATATTGACTATTGTAACTCCCTTCTTTTTGGTCTCTCTCATAAATCTCTTCTTAAACTTCAACTGGTTCAAAACTCAGCAGCTCGTATCATCACTAAAACTCCTTCATTTCACCACATCACTCCGGTTCTGCAGCAGCTTCATTGGCTTCCGGTCAAGCTTCGCATAGACTTTAAGATTCTTCTTCTCACTTTTAAAGCTATTCACAATCTTGCCCCTTCATACTTGTCTGATCTTCTCCATATTCATGTTCCCTCTCATTCTCTTAGATCTGCCTCTTCTCTTCAACTTTCTATGCCTTCTGCTCGTCTCACCACCATGGGGCAGAGGGCTTTCTGTTGCTCTGCTCCCCGGCTCTGGAACTCTTTACCTTCAGACATCCGTAACCTTGACTCTCTGTCTATCTTTAAATCTAGACTCAAGTCTCACCTGTTTAAGCTTGCTTACTCTTCCTAAATCTTACTTGCCCTCTCACACAGTCACAGTCTTCTGTATTATTTTTTTGTTATTGTTGCTTGTTTTTTGTCGTATTGTTTCTATGTGCTTTGTTTTGTAACTCATTGTTCTGTGTCCTTGGGTGTTGAGAAAGGCGCCTATAAATAAAATGTATTATTATTATTATTATTATGGTGCTGGTGGAGAGTTGCTGACCTTGACTGGGGATATTGTCGGAAGGGGGAAGGAATACTTCGAGGATCTCCTCAATCCTACTGACACACCTTCCATAGAGGAAGCAGAGGCTGAGGACTCAGAGGTAGATTCATCCATTACCCAAGCTGAAGTCACTGAGGTAGTCCAGCAGCTCCTTGGTGGCAAGGCGCCGGGAGTGGATGAGATTCGCCCTGAGTACCTTAAGTCTCTGGATGTTGTGGGGCTGTCTTGGCTGACACGTCTCTGCAACATAGCGTGGCAGTCAGGGACAGTGCCTCTGGACTGGGCGAGCGGGGTGGTGGTCCTTCTTTTTAAGAAGAGGGATCGGAGGGTGTGTTCCAACTATAGGGGGATCACACTCCTCAGCCTCCCAGGGAAAGTCTATTCCAGGGTACTGGAGAGGAGAGTCTGTCCTTTAGTCGAACCACGGATTCAGGAGGAACAATGCGGGTTTCGTCCTAGTCGTGGGACACTGGACCAGCTCGATACCCTTCACAGGGTGCTTGAGGGTTCATGGGAGTTTGCCCAATCAGTCCACATGTGTTTTGTGGACTTGGAGAAGGCATTCGACCGAGTCCCTCGTGGCATCCTGTGGGAGGTGCTCTGGGAGTATGGGGTCCATGGCCCTCTGTTAAGGGCTGTTTGGTCTCTGTATGACCGGAGCAGGAGCTTGGTTTGCATTGCTGGCTGTAATTCAGATCTGTTCCCAGTGCATGTTGGACTCCGGCAGGGTTGTCCTTTGTCACCGGTTCTGTTCATTATTTTTATGGACAGAATTTCTAGGCGCAGCCAGGTGGTGGAGGGAGTCCGGTTTGGGGATCATAGGATTTCGTCTCTGCTTTTTGCAGATGACGTTGTCCTGTTGGCTCCTTCGAGCCAGGACTTACAGCATGTGCTGGGGCAGTTCGCAGCCAAGTGCGAAGCGGCTGGGATGAGGATCAGCACCTCCAAATCCGTGGCCATGGTTCTCGACCGGAAAAAGGTGGTTTGTCCCCTTCAGGTTGGAGGGGTGTTCCTTCCTCAAGTGGAGGAGTTTAAGCATCTCGGGGTTTTGTTTACAAATGAGGGAAGGATGGAGTGTGAGGTTGACAGATGAATTGGTGCAGCGGCAGCAGCATTGCGGTCTATGTACTGGTCTGTTGTGGTGAAGAAGGAGCTGAGCCGAAAGGCGAAGCTCTCAATTTACCAGTCAATCTACATTCCTACTCTTACTTATGGTCATGAGCTTTGGGTCATGACCGAAAGGACAAGATCCCGGATACAGGCGGCCGAAATGAGTTTTCTTCGTAAGGTGGCGGGGCATTCCCATAGAGATAGGGTAAGGAGCTCTGTCACCCGGGAGGAGCTTGGAGTAGAGCCGCTGCTCCTCTACATCGAAAGGGGCCAGTTGAGGTGGCTTGGGCATCTGTTTCGGATGCCTCCTGGACGTCTCCCAGGGGAGGTGTTCCAGGCATGCCCAACCGGGAAGAGACCCCGGGGAAGACCCAGGACACGCTGGAGGGACTATGTCTCTCGGCTGACTTGGGAATGCCTTGGAATTCCCCTGGAAGGGCTGGAGGAAGTGGCTCGGGAGAAGGAAGTCTGGGCATCCCTGCTTAGACTGCTGCCCCCGCGACCCGGCTACGGATAAGCGGGAGACAATGAATGAATGATAAAAAAAAGTTAAATGTAAAAGCACAACTACCATACTTATGATTACCAGAAGGAGGAGTAAAAGCGGCAGATTTCACCATGTAAGACATGGGCTCTGATCTAACAAGCATATCATGCAGGTTATTTTGATGCTTCAAAACCAAGCGAGGGCCGTCTTTAAACATTTGAGACAGTTTAGAATCACTATTAATGATTGTAATGTATGAATTATGAATGTAATTCATAATTCTACACCCAATGCTGAATATTTAACAGAGCAAATTGGGCCTTTGTAAAATTGTGTTTTTTTACCCATGGCACGTAAGTTCTGTATTTGTGATATGTTATCAAATTTCGTCTTAACTTCTTCTATCCATTCCCTACGATGACCACAATGCAAAAACCTAGACGTCAGATCAGCAGACCATCAAGAATAATATTCCTCAGTGCTACACACTCTACGTACACGCTTAAACTGGCTGATAGGCAAACTTCTAACAAGAGGTTTTGGATGAAAACTACTATGTTTTAAAAATGTATTATGATCTGTTGGTTTATGATATAATTCAGTTTGAAGTTTGCCCTCAGAAATGTGTACCTTAACATCAAGGAAACTGATGCTGTCTATCATATTCCATAGTGAACTTCAAAGTCAACCATGTCAAGTCACTTCAACCATATATAGCTTATGCAGTACACAGTGAAGTGAAACAACATTCCTCCTGGACCAGAGGTGATACACAGAATGAAAACAAAGTACAGATGACGTGGACAAACATAGAGCTTAACTATACGACAAGGTGTATTCTTTAAAAACTAAACATACAACATAAGTGCACAGGATGACAAGACAATACAGTGCAGACAAATGAGACACATAATGCCGACTCTTGCACAAAAAACACTGTTTGACAGTGGGTGCAAAAAAGGATAGAAACAGGTTTAGGACAGTGAATATAACAGAAGTAATTTAGTTATAAAGCAGAAGTAACAGAAGTAATTTAGTTATAATTCAAGTATTCAGTTAGAGAATTAAGATATTTCAAAAAAAATTAACAATTCAGTGGATGTAGAATTCGTAATCATAAATATATCATCAACATATCATTTGTAAAACATTATCTGGGGTAGGAAAGAATTTGATACATTTAAAATAAACTCTTTCAAATGCACTCATGTACAAACAGGCATAATTAGGTGCCATTTTATTACCCATTGCTGTTCCTTTCACTTGCACATAATAATCATTCTGAAAACTAAAATAATTATTAGTCAAGACAATATTTATGAGATCCAACAAGATCCATCTGTCTTCTAACCGCCTGTAAACCATCCTCATGAGGGATGTTAGTGCATGAACTCTGAACACCAAGTGCAGCGAGAAGAACAGTATTGACAGAAATATCAACAGCATGCAATGATTCAATAAAATCTATGGAGTCTCTCACATAAGATGGCAACTTGGGTACAAACGGTACCCAAACAGTACTAAAAAAATTCACAAAAGAAGAAATATTGTCAGAAAGACTACCAATACCACTTACAGGGCGACGATTCAAAGGGGTATCCAAACTCTTATGGACCTTAGGCAATGTATATATCTGAGGAATAACTGGAAAATCAACTTTAAGGAACTCCTACTCATTTTTACTGAATTCTCCATTTTCTAAAAATTGCTATAACCTAGAATGCACATACACTTTCAATTTATTAGTAGGATCAACAGATAAACATTAATAAAAATTATGATCATCCAATTGTCTTCTAATTTCCTTCACATAAACTGTAGTATGTTGAAGATTGAGCTCAGGTGCATCCTGTTCCCACTGATCATTCTTGACATGTTTCTACAACTTGATTGGAGTCCATCTGTGATAAATTCAATTAATTGCACAGTTAACAGTGCATGTCGGAGCACAAACCAAGCCATGAAGCCCAAGGAATTGTCTGTAGACCTCTGAGACAGGATTGTACCGAGGTACAGATCTGGGTTAGGGTACAGAAAAATTTCTGCAGCATTGGTGGCCCCAATGAGCACAGTGACCTTCATCATCTCTAAATGAAAGAAGTTTGGAACCACCAGGACTCTCCCTAGAGCAGGCCACCCAGCCATCGGGGGAGAATGTCAGGGAGGTGACCAAAAATCCAATGGTCACTCTGAAAGAGCTCCAGGATGTCTCAGTGGAGAGAAGAGAACTTTCCAGAAGAACAATCATCTCTGCAGCACTCCACTAATCGGGCCTGTATGGTAGAGTGGCCGGATGGAAGCCACTCCTCAGTAAAAGGCGCATGACAGCTTGCCTGGAGTTTGAAAAAAGGCACTAAAAGGACTCTCAGAGCATGAGAAACAAAATTCTCTGGTCTGATAACACAAAGATTGAACTCATTGGCCTGAATGGCAAGTGTCATGTCTGGAGGAAACCAGGCACCTAGCCAATACCATCCATACAGTGAAGCATGGTGGTGGCAGCATCAAGAACTGGGAGACTAGTCAGGATCAAGGGAAAGATGAATGCAGCAATGTGCAGAGACATCCTTGATGAAAACCTGCACCAGATTGTCACATTGTCAATATAGGGTATTGTTTGTAGAATTTTATGGAAAATAATGAATTTAATCCATTTTGGAAAAAGGCTGTAATATAACAATAAGTGAAGCACTGTTAATACCTTCTGGATGCACTGTATATTGATCATTGGTGTTTTTTTTAGAAATTATTTTCTTTTTCTAACAATTCCAGAAAGTATTTTGGTGTCTGCAACATTTTTATCCATATTTGCATACATTATATATGCATACCCCAGTGCAATATTCTTAGAACATCCCTCTTCACAGCACCTTACACTGTTGTGAATGAATGAATATTACAATTTTTTTCAAAAGATATTATTCATCTTGATGTACCCCATATTAGTGTTAGGTCTGAGCTAAAAAAAAACTTGCAGGAGACTTTAACTTACACTTGAAACTTAACGGTTTAATTTAAAACCTAATGTCTTTTGTTGCCTTTTTAGGTCATTCGTTTCAAAGAAGTTAAACCTCAATGAGTGTTTATCCTGACAACAGAGTTAAGTGAAGAAATGGTGCAAGCAATTTGTTGCATAAATTTCAGAGTGAGAAGGGGAATTAGGTCAAGTGAGGAGCAGTAGTGTGGTAAGGGAGTAAATGTGTCTCTGCAGTTCAGCCAGATGGTTCCTATGGGTTAAGTGGCATTATCCTTGCTATGGGCTTTCTAGAAAGAAAGGAGAGCACAAACTAGAGCATTAGTCCTACCTGCATGAGCCACTGTTTCCTCTGTAAGTTGGCTGCCTCATTTGGCTGGTTGACTCTACCCCTTGGCCCAACTGATCAGCACTGTCCATGGTGCTAAACAACAACATTTAAATAAAAAGTCATCAGGGGGTGAGGATTCAAGTTGTTTGTCAAAATTTTTAAACAATTAAAAATAAAAAAAAAATTAAAATTTTTTTTAGAAGTATTAGAAAATATTAGAAAAAAATATTAAGGAAAATTTGTCTAGGCAGTTAACCTGGTAGTATGAGAATATTCTCACCATTATGAGAATAATGGTCTTACTTCAGTCCAATTTATAGCTTTGTAATGAAACAGTGACACAGTGATAAAGTCTGTGTTCTGCTTCACCCTTTCTAAACTGCCAAGGACAGGGTATAACACCTGGACATCCTTTAGTGTGTGCACCATGCCCTTTGACAAAGTCACAAAGGGGTATAACACCTGGACATCCTTTAGTGTGTGCACCATGCCCTTTGACAAAGTCACACAATGAGTGTGATTTAAATACCTTCTCATCTCTGCTCCTTTTACATAACTCTCGTTGTACAGCAGTAGAAATATTGTGCTTCTTGGATCTAACTTGTTCGAGCTGGAGGCTCTGTTTTTGTTTGTTTGTTGTTTATTTCATTGTGAATGTCATTTTTATTTCTAAAGAATGTTTGTAATTGGCAGATGAAGTAACAAATACCTACACAGACCCTCCACACAATCTGTCTGTAGCTCCCTGTGCTCGGACTGAAAAAAAGAAAAATGTAGCACTGTTATAACATTCACTCTTTAATTACCTGGCTGAAGTCAAATGGGATTTCAGTGTAAGGAAGGAATGTCTGTATTAAGAAACGCACTAAATGTTATGTCCTGAGGGTGTGCAAACTTTTTGACTCCGCTGAGATTTGGTTTTTAACCAGAGTTTATGTGAAGTAGGACAAAAGGGAGAGGGAAGTTTGCATAAGCCAATTTACCTGAAGGAAAACAAATAAGCAGCTGAGTTTATCACTAAAGAGAAAAATGGCCACTGAAGGTCACATAAGAAAATAAAAAAACATAACACTGATGGTTTACCTCCTAATTTCAGCTGCACAATATTACCAGCACTCCATCACTCGAGATTTTAATACTTAATAAGAAGAAATATTTAAGTGACAAAAGCTAATGCACTACTAGTTATAACAGTGAACTATGTATTTTTTATGTTTTCATTTTTTTACACAGTCCATTTCTTGATCAGCTTCACACAACTTGCTTGTGTTTCTGTTTGTGTGCATTATCTGGGAGCTACAAACAGGGATGATTTATGAGGTACTTTCAGGCATGATTTATGGACTTCATAAAATGTGTACATAAGTGATAAATTTGTTGTTTGTACCTGTGTATTTAATTGAGAATCCATGTCTGACTTTTTTTGTTTTTCCTTTTCTTTTTTCTCCATTAGCCTTGTACCTCTCAGACACACATCACCATGTCCATGCGTTTTATGTTCTGGCATTATTTGCGTCATTCTCTTGGGATGTAAAGGGCATTTTTACAAATATTTACAAATGAGTTAAATGTGTGGCAAAGATTTAATACTAAAACTGGGCAAATTAGTGTTTAGAAATCAGGCAGAACAACTTCAGAAGCTGCAAGTTACACAAATGCATGGAGAGTTTTGAATTATTTACTTATTTATGGATGTCATTTTATTTATTGCACTCACTGTATCTCTGATATACACTCACCAACTATAACATTAGACCCAATGACAGGTAAAGTGAATAACATTGATTATCTTGTTACAGTTTCACCTGTCAGTGGGTGTGATCCAGTCCATTTTTATGTGTTTATGCAGGAAAAATAGCAAGCTTAAGGATCTGAGTGACTTTGTGAGCAGCTAAATTGTGATGGCTTCACAACTGGGGCAGAACATCTCCAAAACAGCAGGTCCTGTGTGCTGTTATTGGTGTGCAGTGGTTAATACATACCAAAAGGGCTCCAAGGAAGGAGAACCAATGGTGAACCAATGGCAGAACACCCAAGGTTCAATGACACCTTGATTAGGGTGAAGGCTAGCCTGTCTGGATGGATCCCACAGAAAAGCTACTACAGAGCAAACTGCTGAGAAAGTGAATGCTGGCTCTGCTAGAAAGGAGTCAGATCACACAGAGCATCACAGCTTGCTGTAGGCGGAGCTGAGAGATCATAGTGACCATGCTGACTCCTTTACACCACAGTTTTACTGTGTACCATCTACTTAAACATTGTTACCAAGTACACCTTCATAGCCAACCGTATTCTCTTATGGCAACAGCCTCTTTCAGCATGATGATGCTCCATGTCTCACTGGAAAAACTGTTCAGGAATGGTTTGAAGAACATGAAAAGAGTTCTAATTGTTGGTTTGTCCTCCAAATTTCCAAGAACTCAATCTCATTTGTGGATTGTGCAGGTGTTAACTTGAAGTTTTCTATTAGGAGATGTTTATTTATAGCGCTTTGTTGTAATTTTCCTTATATGGGTGATTCTCACAAAATCTTGGTTTTAAAAATTTCAAACATGAAAATTTTAAAAATGCTTAAATTAACTTTTTTTTTAGACATTAGCATTAGTCTGGAGTAATCTAGCCATGGAGTCACAGTCCAGTGACTTCTGCACCAGTCCCAAGCCTGGATAAATAGAGAGGGTTTCGTCAGGAAGGGCATCCGGCGTAAAATATTGCCAAATTTAACTATGCGAATCGTCAGTACTCTAAATTTCATACCGGATCGATCGAGGCCCGGGTTAACAACGACTGCCATCGGCGCCGTTGACCTACAGGGTGCTGGTGGAAATTGGGCTACTGTTGGTCGAAGTAGTAGAGGAGGAAAGAGAGTGCTTAGACAGAGACAGAAGAGGAAAGATAAGAGTGTAGGACTGAGAATAGGAACTCTGAATGTTGGTACCATGACAGGGAACGGTAGAGAGCTGGCTGATATGATGGAGAGAAGGAAGGTGGATATACTGTGTGTACAGGAGACCCGGTGGAAGGGTAGCAAGGCTCGTAGTATAGGAGCAGGATTCAAGCTGTTTTATTATGGTGTGGATAAGAGGAAGGCCAAAGAGGAGGTATATGGATGTAATAAATGAGGATATGAAGCTAGTGGGTGTAAGTGTTGAGGATGCAGAAGATAGGGATAGGTGGAGAGAGATGATTCGCTGTGGCGACCCCTGAATGGAAAAGCCAAAAGAAGAAGAAGAAGAAGCATTAGTCTGGAGTATTTGTGAACATTAATTTAAAAACGTTTACTTACCATTTAACACCTTTTTGAACATAATTTCCAAAATAAGTCCTAAAAAATCTCATTACCACAACAGTGTGAAAACATTAACACTGTCAGAAAAGCAAACACGTTATCACAGTTTTAAATGGATTATTAATAGTCATGCACAGTTATTTCAAGTCCTGAAATAATATTTATTTTTAATTTAAGTTTTTTAAATTCTGACTGATTTCTCTCATTACCGCAACACCGTGCACAATTTACAACCATTTTTTTTATATTTTGAAGAAACCTGAAATTTTTTCAAAATGACATGACAAACCTGAGAGAACATTATTTTAAGATTTTGCACATGCATTTAAAATCAAAGTACTATATTTCTATTAATTAAATTAACATCTAAAAAACATGAGTTTCAGTAATGATATATAGGTTTTGGTAATGAGGTTAATTATTTCAGTAATGATAACTATACTAGTCTGAGATTTATACTGTGACTTGTACACTAGTCTGAGATTTGTACTGAGACTTGTGTACTAGTCTGAGATTTGTACTGAGGGTTAGGGTTGGGTTACGGTTGGATTAGGGTTAGGTTTTAGAATTATAGTTTATATAATAGCTAACCCTTTGGATCTTATGGGCACGGGCTCATCCAAGAGACTCTTTTCTCCCTGTGTGAATAATTATTTTGTTCTTATACAGTTTTTAATTTTTATTGTTCTAACCTTATTTCTTTTTTTCCTAGGACAGGTCTGCAAGATCCCCCCTGGGCCAATGGAATGGAGTTATGGATCTGAATTAAAGGTAAGTATTGAAGATGAGGAATCAAATCACAGGTAAGTATAAGTTTTGGATTTTAATTCCTCTTTTGAGTCAATTTATGAAGAGGTGAGGAGAAAAGAAAAGAGGTTCAAAAGAAGGGAGGGGGATTGGGTTGAGGTTGGGATTAGGGGCGGGGTTAGGGTTAGGGGCAGGGTTAGGGTTAGGTAAAAGGAAACAAACCTGCTGCCCACCTGAATGGGGCACAGGAAAAGCACGGTCCTTCCCCCAACCTGTTCCCATTCCCTGGACCCAAACAGGCCGGCTGTCCTGCCTGGGATAAAAATAGTGTGGTCGTTCTACA